>NW_019154096.1:16847651-16888592 GCF_002288905.1 Enhydra lutris kenyoni
GTAAATCCTCCTGATAACCCTAAGGCAGAGAAAGATAGGTATTATTAACCTCATGTATGATTGTACCTGTTGTAGAGCCTGAAGCTTAGAGAAATTATTAACTTGAACCGAGTTGCACAATTAATAATGGATGGATCAGGGCTTTAAACCCAGGTCTGACCTATTTTATAGATGAGGAAACTGGAACACAGGAAAATTTTAGGTACTTTTCCCATGATCACACAGCCAGTAAGTGGTAGAAACAGGTTTTGAATTTAGGTCGCTATGATTATAAAACCCACATTCTTCACCTTTATCTTCACTGAGCTATCTCATTGTCAATATGAAACAAAGTGAAAACTGGCCTTTCTTTTTTGTAGTGAGTTATAATAAAGGAACACACTAATTTTGTTGTTGCCATATTAAGTATTTAGAAAAGTTGCCCAAGAAAAGAAAGTATAACTCAGCTCTGTTCGTTTGTTCATTCATTCATTCATTCATTCAATCATTATCCTGTCCATAGCAATTGAGTACCAGGGCAATGAGTAGTGAGCCAAACAGACATGGTCTCTGCCCCCAGTAATCTAGTAGAGGAAACAGTTAATACTAACTGTGATTAACTGTTTAAGCTTTGGGGAATTATGAGAGTATTGAACAAAGAAGTTTGGAAGGTCATGACATGTTCTACTGGTTTTGACATTTGGGCTGGGAACTGAAGGATACCTAGAATAACTAGACAAAGAAGGTAAAGGAAGAGGAATTTCAGACAGAGAATCATGTGCAAAGTCCCTGGGACACAAGGAGAGGCTGAACAAGTTAGACACAGTCAAAGTTCTCTCACGGTCCCATAGACCACATTATAGAATTTCATTTTTAAGCTAATAGCAATGGAAACTTGTTGATAAATTTAAAATGGCAATTGACATCCGATTCGTATTTTTTAAAAGGTCATCTCCCTGGTGCTAGGACTTCAATCCATGGAGATAAGGAAAATAGTATTCTCGTAAAAGGATTCCTACTGCTAATGATGCTAAGCTCTACTTCTTAGCAATTCCTACAAGTGAGAGACATAAAGAAAAATTTTGACTTTTTGAAGTCACAGAGTTCACCTACTTGAAGCAGTCTTTGACACAAAGGCAGCCATCTGAAGAGCCAATTAAAAACCAATACTAACCTATTACTTAGACAAGCAGCAATCTTTCTCTTAGCACCCACAGTAAGATCTCTTTCTTCCATCTGCAGGAATAATTTGAGGCACTTTTTCCCTCACCTCCACGATAAGTTTCAAAGAGAAAATATATTCATTATGTTATGAACAAGCCACAGACTGCCACAATTTCAGGTACTTGCAGGCACTGTGGCGCCTATATCAAGCTATGGAGTCATTTTTCCAAAATCCGAATATAAAGCCCCTATTTCTATCCTCCATTTGATTGGAACCATTCAACCATCCTGGTAGATAATAAGTTTGCATGTTCTTAGATTGCATTTCATTATGCTTCAGTTCCCCTAGAGAATAAACGTGCTCCTTTTCCCCACAATTGTAGAGGAGAAATACTTTTGACATCTCAAATTTCAGAGAGCCTCAGGAAGACGTCCCTCTTCTGGACATCAAAGTCTTTATTATTTTTTTTTTTCCGGACATTGATTTGTTAAATAAGAGAAGGCTGTACTCCTTCGTGGCAGCCAAAATATCTATTAATTTAAGTTTCCTAAGCAAAAAGGAATCTAAATCAAAATAATACCATCAAAATAATACCATACCAATACAAAGAAAGAATACCAAAAATCTCTTGTTTTTAGGGTCCCTCCTTTTTTCATGGAAGTACCAGCAGTGGAGATTGGCTTATCTTTTTTCTTGGTTAGAGCCACCAAAGACTTTTGTATTATTTTACTTAATTTTTAGCTTCAGAGAATGTTCAGTGCTGATATTTCCAAGGCTCGTTTGATGTTTGTTTCTTCTTTTGAATATACTCAGGTCACTTTCTAGCTAGGACAAACAAAATAAGACAGATAAGGTCCTTGACTTGCTGGAGTTCATGGAATTGATAAAGTTTATAATCTAGAAGCAGATGATAAAGAAAGAAATAAGAGGATCTTAGATAAAAATACATGCTGCTAATAATTAACACAAAGCTATGGGATAGAAGGTTCTGGGATGTGGGAAAGCTACTTTACCTGGGGTGCTCCCAGAACTCTGCTTGGGAGTTGTGGCTTTCAAGTTGAGACCAGGGTAGGAGAAACCAGCCATGGGCTACACCATGGAACAATTGTTCCAGGCAGTGAGGATAGCAAGTAAAGTGCTGTTGCCAAGTAGAACCTCCAATCACACAAAGCAGCTCTCAGGGGAGACAGGTCTACCCACGTCTCACTTCTGGGAAGTAACCTGGCTGCTCTGCACCTCAGACCCTCGTGTTCTGAATCCAGTACCTTTTCCACTCTGTCAAGTTGCCATGGTCATATTGCCATATCTAAAAAAAATACACACATAATTATAACCACAAATGCTTATTGGGATAGCCCGAAACCCAAATAAACCCACCTACTTAACAAAATCTTGGTCTGAATCTTCCTTGCAAAAGAATTTCAAATAAATTATATAGATATTCTATTCCAAAAGAGGAGGAGCATAACTCCGGTCATTACATGTGGGCTGCTCAGAGTGACTTCTTTCCAAAGAATACAGTATGGAGAGATTACCTTAGAGTTAAGAAACCTGATGAATGCTACTTCCTCCATATAATCAATATCAACATCAATAGTCAAAAATCATGTTGATGTCATATACACTTGATAGGAGTTGATGAAAATAGTACTTTCCTCACAAAAACCAATAACCTTTGACTAACCATGAGGCAAAAATCAGGCAAATTCCAGTAGAAGAATATCCTACAACATACCCTATCAGTACTCAAAACCATCAAGGTCAGGGGCACCTGGGCTCAGTTGGTTAAGTGTCTGCCTACAGCTCATTTCATGATCCCAAGGGTCTAGGATCAAGCCCTGCATCTCATCAGACTCCCTGCTCAGTGGGGAGTCTTCTTTTCCCTCTCCCTCTGCCCCTCCCCCTCCATTCCTGTTGTGTCTTTTGCTTTTTCTCTCAAATAAATAATTAAAATCTTTTTAAAAAAATCAAAATCACCAAAAACAAGGAAAGTGTGAGAAAATGTCATAGCCAGAGGGAACTTAAGGACACATGACAATAAAATGTGGAATCCTGGATGAGATTCTGGAACAGAAAAAGGAAATCTAAAGAAATATGCATATGAACTTTTACTTAATAAAAACATATCAATATTTGTTCATTAATAGTACCAAATGTGCCATACTAATGCAAAACTAATAAGAATAATAGTAATTATCAATAATAGAAACTGTGGACAGGGAGGGGAACAATATACAGGAAGTCTCTGTACTATCCACTTAATTTTTCTGTATATCTAAAACTGTTTTTAAAAATCATCTATTAATTTAAAAGAATCTCAGTCAAAACAAAATTAGTTAGGAGGAAAGATATCCCTAGTCAGATTTCACCTCTGTTGTAGTGACATTCCCTTCCAGTGACACATGAAAAATCAGATATAGCCATCTTGCAAACTGGCAGGAAAAAGAAATGCTAATAAAGAAGGTCAAAGTGATAAATTCCATTTTTAAGAGAAACTTCAAACATCATCAGTCTTGGGCCTCACCTTACCTTCTCAGTTCCATAGTACATTTTGATACTTTCTAAAAATGTGTATAACTCATAAAAGCAGAGGGTATATGGGTTTCTTTTAAGTACCCAACTCTACAATGTAACATGATAAAATGGTCTATCAGCTAAACTTAAATAAAAACGTCAACCATTTGAAGAATAGTCCCAGTCTCTAAAGATGTTCTCAACAAAGTAAATTTCCTCTAGATCCCACTAAGACTTCTCTCAATGAACATTTCTTGATTTATATAATATGGGCATAATATAGAAAGTGCTGTCTTTAAATAGGGAGAGGATAAATGATAGATTAGATAGACAAATGATACATAAGTGATATCCAATAACTTAAAATCAGGCATGGCAATGATCTCCTGCCATTATACCACAAAAAAAAGGTTAAAATATCCTGTATATTAATTTTTTTTATTGATTATCAATCTCAAAATTTAAAAAAACTCCTGTTCATATATCAATAAATTTTATATGAATGCCTTGTCATTCCTATTGTCCTTCCTAAAACCAAGTTTTAAATTCAACCAGAATAAAAGTAACATGGTGCTCATTTTCGGACCCCAGAGAGAAGTTCATCTTATAATGATCAACAAAATGTTTGTGGCTTTTGTTTCCTTATCTTTTTCTGTATAATGACTGATACTATTATTTTTTATTAACCCTATCCAATCCCCTTTTCAGTTGTTACTGGACTTCATGGGTTAAGATATAGTTAATGTTTACACTGAAATTCAAAGTGAAACAATAAGAGTGTTCTCACTTTACCTTGCCAGACCCAGAACTTGTTGCATCTGCTTAGGAAATGTAGCTGAGTGACTAAACATATGTGAATACCCACAGGATTCAGTTTTCAAATAGAAGGACCACAGGACCATGGTGACGAAGTTCTTGAACACCATCTAATTCAACCCTGTCACAATGAAGAAACTGAGCCCTAACAAGTGAAGACTTTGTGATCATAGTTAATTTGTAGCAGGACCCAGATTAGAATACAAATCATTCATTCATTCATTCATTCACTCACTCATTCAAACATGCTTATGTTCAACACATGTTTAGTAAGTATCTTCCAGGGGTAAGAATTGACACTGAGCACATGTAAGCTAAAACAGACAGAACCGTTGACCTCATGGAGTTTATAGTCTATCGGGAGAGGTAGATTTTAATCAGTCACACAAGCAATTATAAAAATATAACTGTAATGGGTGTTATTAAAAAAAAGATATACTCTTGCAATGAGAGCTTATTTAGAGAATTATGAGCAAATCAAGGAAGGTTCCACTGGGAGAGTCACATTTAAAGGCACTAATGAAGCAAAAAGGGCAGAAAAGAGTTTTCGGACCAACGGAACGCCAAGTGTGAAGAACACAGGAAGTAGAGACTGTGAAAAGGGGTGTGCGTGGCCAGAGCCTCAAAAGTGAGCAGGGGTATTTTCCAAAATTGAAAATGCTTAGGTAAATGGAAATTGGATTATGCAGAGCCTTGTATGTCAGGCTAAAGAGTTTTGTCTTTGTCCAAAATACAGTGAGGAGTTATTGAAACTTTTTAAAAGATTTGGAAGTGGTTGGTGAAGGACAAGCCCATTTGCCCTATGCCGAGATGATTCTAATTCTAATTCTAATTCTAATTCTAATTCTAATAATCTAACTAGTGGGGAGAGTAGAGAAGAGACCAGGGAGGATGGGGTTACCCACCTAGGAGACTTTGCCAGCCTGGTGTTCTGTTATACTACGTATGTGTCAGAAGCCGTCCACCAAAATCCACTCTCCAAGAATGACAGGACTCAGTTTCCCAGGTCACGTGGCAGTTGGGTGTGAACGTGTAACTAAGCTCCAGCCAGAGAAATGTGAACAGAAGTGAAATGGGCTACTGAGGCTGTTGCCCAAGACCAGACAACACCTCTCCTTGTTCTTTCTTCCACCTTTCTGCTGGATGGCCGTGAGGAGAGTGACATTTTTAAGGTAATAGAGCAACTGTCTGCCTGGATTCCTAAATGACCCCATGGCAAGAAACACTTCCCAACCCAGATCCCGTGTCCAGACTGTCTTATGAGAGAGAAATGAGCTACCACTTCTTAGGGTGACTTCATTGCGGGGTCTATCTGCTACAGCAATTTAGCACACCCTAATTAACTCAGTGAATATGTCTGTCTGTGTTTATGCATATGCACTATGTCTCATATGGGTCAGTGTCTATAAACTGGGAAAACAACTAGCAAATTCATTAACTAGGGACCTGCTTTAGTTTTATTACATAAGGTAATTACTTCTTAGTTTATATAAGCCCATGGCCCCTCCTAGACTGACATTCTATGAAATAATTGACTGAGCCTCACAAGTGTGATGAATTGCACACCCAGGAATTTCCCATGAGAGGACACACCTTAAATAGTTTCTAGTTTAAGCAAGGCCAGTAAATTTTTAAATGTTTGTGGTTAGTTAGGGATTACTCTAATATAATAAGAAAAGTATAAATAAGACTCTAAATTATTAATTCGCTAATAATTTTTTCTTTCAGCCAAGGTTATTTCCTGAGTTGAAATACTCTAATTCACTGAAAATTGTTTACTAAATACTTCCACAGGAACTTAAGACCTACATTGAGCAAATATTGATATTTTGGGTGCTATCAATATTAACTATATTTATTTCTAAAGACCAATGTGGATTTCTGAAGTATTATTCTCGTTTGGATAGTCTACAAGTTAAAATAAAAGGCACACTCAGATCGCAGACAAAGTTGGGAATAGAAAATTGAGATTCTGTCGGAAAAAAAAAAAAAAGAATAGTCATTGGGCTAGCAACTCCATGCGTACTCCGTCTCCACAACACCTCATACTTCAGGATGTCCTACCATGCTCAGCATTTTCCAATTCCAAATTTAGATAGAGTGATAGGTAGATGAGAGAGAGAGATCTTTTCCTCCTTTTCAAGGATTATGCTACTGGTGCTGATTATTATCTCTATGGATGGGTGTGGTTTTTAAAATGTTTGCCATCGAAGAAGCTAAATGTATTCCAACATGCCTATGAAAAATAGCAAGAAATTGTTGAAACCAAACCTTTTCAGCTCTTAAGGTGCTGGATTCATATTGAATTATTATTATCATTTCCTTTCTGCTGAAATTTTGATGACATAGTCATCATTCATTCAACCAAGTGTGGCCATTTCAGATTCAGTTAAGTGTCTTTATTCAAGGCATCCTCATAGGCTCCTTTATTTGTTAGAACTATTTCAAAATGAATAGCCAGATGAATCATCAAAGCATTGCAAAGCAAAACTCATGTGTCAGGGCTAAACTGAGGAAACAGAACAAACAAAAAGATGAGGCAATTACAGGCTTGGGAAATTGTTTATGATATAATATTGAATGAAAAAAAGGAAAAATCTATCATTTAATATGAAATGTGTGTTGTGGAGAAAATCTGATAGGCAAAGAAAAAGCATTCAGACAAAATGGGGGTTATCTCATGGCGGTAAGATTACAGGGGATTCTTACATTTTTTGCAGTATTTTCCATTCATTTCATATTAACTTTTTTTTAACTAATAAGAAATAAGCACTGCTTTTACTAGGCTTAAGTTAGCCCCTAGCCTGCACTGTCATCACCCTTTTGCCAGCACCTGGGCCAACCCCCTGGAAGAGGGGAAGAGTTGGGGCAGGCCTGGAGTCTCTAGAGCAGAAAACATTAGGAGACAGCAGGTACCTTTTGGACCAGCGCAAGCACAGAGAGCTGCCCAAAATGTCTGCTGTTCTAAAAAAGCTCCCGGTCTTAACATTAGCAGGCCCATGGTGTTGGGTAAGTGGACACATTGCCCATTTGGTAGTGACATGACTTCTAGAGCTGGATTCCACAGAGGATTCTCTGTTGGAAGGAACTGCCTACTGGCAGGCATGTCACATAACCCCATTGGGCTTTGGGTTTATTGTTTATAAAATGACTGACAACAGGTAAAAGGACGTGACACTGAAAAGCCTTTTCCTAAAACTCCCTGATTTTAAAAAACTAGTCTTAAAGGAACACAGCATGTTGAAGAATGTCTCATTTTGTCTTAAAATTGAAAGACCAGATGTATTCTCATCTAAGCCAAGAATGACACAAGGGTAGTAAGCAATGAAGTAATTATATATATGAAGACCTGTCTAATATCTGTCTCCCAGTCCAGGCTATAGCTCTAGGAGGACAGTCACTGTGCTCTGTCTCCAACATCTAGCACAGTGCCTAGGAGAGTAGGTGCTTCATGAATATTTTGTAGACAGGACAGCAGAGAGCAAGCAGACACATTGGCTGGCTGGCTGTTTTCACCACCGGTATTGAACTTTTCCTAACACTACAATAAGACAACATATGGAAATTAAAAGTATAATTAACACAAAGCTAAAATTATTATTGTTTTTAGATCATATGATTATCTACATTGAAAACCCATGAAAAAACTGTTTAAAAAAAATAAGAAAAAGCTAAATATAAATATTAAAAATAGATTTTCTATAAATTAATGGATTCCAAAATACAATGGAAAAAAATCTCTTATAGTAATAACACAAATACCAAATACTTCAGGTGGAAATAGGAAATGTAAATAACCTGGCTGAAGAAGAACATAAAACTCTCCTACAGGGCGTTTTGCTAGATGTAATGTTTAAATATAGTAAAAATGTCTTTTTAAGTGTAATTCCACTGAAAATCTCAGGGTCTGTAATTGCAAATGCCAGTCTGCGATCAACATGAATGCTGAAAGAATAAAAAAGGGCAAAGGCTTTCCAATTTAAAAACGTGACAAAGCTAAAATACTTTCAAGTATGATATTAGTGAAAAAAAAATAGTCACCAAATTAAGAATTTGTTTTACAGTGAAACTTACCTGGTGGCCGAGTCTATGAATTGGGTCCTGAGATCCATTCTTAGATCTGCCCCTGTCTGTAAAAGTAGTATGAGCTCACTCATCTCTAAAATGGGTATA
Source organism: Enhydra lutris kenyoni (assembly GCF_002288905.1). Taxonomy (NCBI): domain Eukaryota; kingdom Metazoa; phylum Chordata; class Mammalia; order Carnivora; family Mustelidae; genus Enhydra; species Enhydra lutris. The sequence continues at coordinate 16,856,299 of NW_019154096.1, forward strand.
AAAAGAATTCTATAGTCACAGGACAATGGGAAAATAAAGAAATCTATAAGAAATGATGCTGAGACAATAAACTGAGGAAAAATGTTTATTTGTTACATATTCATGTTCTTACATATTCAGTTCTTACATACATCTTACAGAGTATCAACAGGCTAAAGCATTAAATGCAAAATGTTAAAACTACAGAATAACTAAAAGAAAGTATAAGTGATTCTTCTCCTAATCTTGTTATGGGGAAGGCTCTAACAAACAAAAGAAATTAAACAATATCACAAAGAACAGGCAAAAAGGATCATTTTAACTACAGAAAAATTTAGAACTGCTCCATGTAAAAGAAAATTCATTGTAAGTAAAAAGAAAAAGAAAAAAATAAGAGAATTAAAAGAAAAAAATAAATAAAAGAGAAAAATACTTTAGGCAAGACATATGACAAATATGGAGTTAACAACTTTAATATATAAATAGCTCTTTAAAATCAATACAAAGAACACTAAAAACTCAGTAGAAAAATTGCAAAGGATCTGAACAACAAATTCACAAATTAGAGAACTAAAGAAAAAAGGCAAATTGTCAGAATAATGAAAAAGTGTTTAACTTCATCAGTTCTAGAATTTCCAAATGCTATATATTTGACGTATTTGGAGTCAAAGAAATCCATAAAGGGAAATGCAGAAATGAAAACATTTTGTGTACCATTTATGCCAGAAATTGCCTAAAATTGACTCGAATATATGAAGCATTGTGAAACTCCCGTTTAACTCTGGTGTGTTAAGGAGTACTTAGAAAATTTTAATGAGATATTAGAACTCAATTTTGATAACTTGCGCTATGCCATTTGCTCACTCGCTCTGCCACCTCATATTGTTCTCTAATTTTCTAACATGGTGCATGTAACTTTCCGATATGACCATGTCCACATCATAAATAACCAATATGGATGAGCAAGAACTAATTAGTTGATGAAAGATCCCTGAGGAAACCATAGAGAGATCTAGTTGTGGATCTTGTTTTCTTACCACGGTCATTACTTGTTCAAATGTAAGATGATTATTAAATCAGTGTTTCCTCTAATGAGGTCTAAAATTCCTGCACCCTACTTCATCCCTTCAGAATCAGGAAATCTGAAATTGGCATTTTTAACAAGCACCCCACTGAATGCTTAGGGACTTTCAAGTTTGTAAACTTTAACTATAATGACAGACCACCCAGTCCCCTCTATTGCCCCCAAATTGGATAGTCTGAAGGAAAAAAAAAATGCATGCTGATTAACAGCCTCCCTCTGTACATACAAGAATGATACCCACCTCAATTCTCAGATCCTTGTTATATTTGAGTTGACGTCTCTTTAGGTTTATTCTCCCAATTCCATACATCAAATTACACTCATCAAAGCTGCCAGTCTTCAAAAGTGCTTTCAGAAGGCACATAAATTCAATCCTGACTCCTTATGATTCAGACATTTAATCACACCATAAACTTAATGGAATCCAATTTGAATGTAGACACCTCAATAGCTACATTGCATTGAATTCACAACCTTCATAAAATGTGGGTCTCAAAATGAATCACCAACTTAATGAAAAGTTCAGAGGAGAATTCCGCCCTCTCATTGGTCACTGTCCTGGGTCTTCAGCTGCCAGGAAAAGGACTGGAGCTGTCAACACAGCACTGTAGCCCAGGCAACCAGCCATGCCACTGGGAACTTTTCAACACTTGAAAAAAATAAAAGTTACTATAGAAACTTTCAGATGTTCTTTAGATTGTTTGGATAGCGCATGATTTATAACAGTAATGATGCCAGGGCAACTTCACTGTCAGTTTAGGACCTCCCTTCATTAACAGCCCAGGAATAGGTTGCTTTTGGGGTTCTCAGACTCTTGCCTGATTCCCACCATAAAGTGTGTTCCTCGAGTGGTGTATGTTCTCTGGGTAAGAAGAAAGGGATAGAGGAATAGTATGCTTCCAAAAGCCTAACAATTACTTAAAACAACAGGATGTAAAAATACAACTGGTTCTCCAAACGTCCAGATGTGGTCTCAATGATGTTTGGCATCCTCTAGGTGAAGACATCTGGGTGATCAATTCTGACCTTCCAACCAGATGTTTAACCATAGTGACAACTCAACTTTGAACTGAAACTGAGTAAGGATTGCAGTTATTATGGAGCTATCTGTGTGAGCTCCTTATATTGGGAATGTCTTCTCACATTAGCTTTTCTACCTTGGGTAGGTGGCTTTGCCTGAAAGAACCTCAGGGTCTGCAGAGCCACTGAGATCAACCTTCTCAATTGAGCTTTCTCTTCATTAAGCTTTTGTTGTCATTGCTAAGCTAAGTAGAAGGAAGACCAAATCCTTTCTTAATTTTTTTTTTTTTTTGAGGACAGCTGATGGAATCTCCCTATTCTTAAAAAGTTATTTACCTGAAGTAGGAACCATGTCCATAAGGGAAGGAGGTAGGGCTCTCAAAATGTCTTGTAAACTTTTTGAGTCTAATATGCTGAACTGCAAATTTAATCCACTGAAGTGGTTTCATGCAAACACTCCTCTCAAATTCCTTTTGTACAAAATCTTGATGCATAATGTATAGAGTCTGAAAATGGATTAAGCTACATTTGGAGATGGTTTGAGTTTTTTTTTTTCTTTCTTTTTTTTTTTTAAGCAAGCAAAAACAAGCAGTTTTTTGTTGTTGCCTTGTTTAACCCTTCCTGCTCAAGCAAGCACACATGGATTGTGTCTTCTCAAAGCTGCCTTCCACACAATGTTTCTTGGTTGTTTTTCTTTCCTTTTTCTTTCTGTCAAAAAGTTTGAAATGTTAGAAGTTTTAATTAGAAATATGAAGAGTGAATTAGACTCACTTCCCTCAGATTTCCCAACTCGAGCAAGCAAATAGACTGGTAAAACCTTCTGATTTACTTCTGGAAGATAATTTAGCAACCGAGTAAGCAAATGAGTAGAATCTTACTGAAAAAAATGTCTCAAGGTATTCCTGCATCTTAACTACCCCGAGGGCTGTGGCCATAGGTGGAACGCTTGGTCTGTATGTTGTTGGAAGAAGGTGTGGTAAATGCTCAGAGACACATGTCCGCCAGTGCCAATCAAGTCCAAAATGGTGGAAAAGGAGACAGCCAGGGAGGATTGTTGAAGCTTTGAAAGAAATCACAGATACTAAGAATCTTACACTTAATGCTTTGATGAATCAATACATTTGTAATGCTCTGTTTCATCATTTGCTTATTTTGCATGTCATTTGAATATTATGTAAATTGTACTGAAAAAAGAATTGTGGCTAGAATGAGGAAATTTGGGCTGAAGCCCTAAGTTTGACCTAGCATTGTTCTGTGAACTTAAAACCACTTCTTTTTCTAGGTTCCATATCATCATCTGTCATATAAGGAGAACCACCCTCCCTCTAGCTGCCCACCTGCATCTGGGCCACTGGGACAGTGAATGAGATGGGTGGGAAAGTATTGTGTCAAGTCTCAAGCCTCATGGACATGGATGATTTCTCTGTTTTGGGTTAACTACTGTCTTCTTCTGAGTAAATGGTGGCATCCTTGGCTGTTCTGCCATATATTTCTTCACCAGGCTTCTCCAAAGCCAGGGTGAAGAGAAAAGTTGGTTCTCAGGGAGACTCACAGCTGCAGCACAGCTGGCCACTCCTGGGGGCTTCACATACTGGGTCCCAACAGGAGCTTTCATGCTCACACGGGGCTCCATACATGACTCTTAAAAACATGGCTTCAGATCAATAAAGAGAACCAACACCCGCCTGACTCAAGATTTCTTGTGGTTCCCATTCTGAATCCTCACCTGGTACCACCTTGTTCCTGACCTCATGACTAGCCCTTCTACTATTATTTGCCTTGCCCCTGCTGCTTCCAGATTATTCCATTTATCAGGTTTGAGTCTCTTCTCCATTGTGATTCAAATGATTCACTTACTCATACTCCCTTTCTCTTGTGCCCAGCACCCAGGCCAAGAATAGGACACAAACAAAAAGCAGGTTTTATCGGCAGGTATAAAAATTGAGATGTGCCTCCCAAAACAGGCCATGTAAAGCTTTCTGCCAACACTACAAACATTTTCTCTTTTGGAACTACAGACTTAGAACAATTGGACAATTTCAGATTCTATAGGGGAAGACAACAGAGGAAAAAGAATAGTCTTTTCCCCAATTCACCTCCTCTTCCTACTTTAAATGTTAACACACACTAGCATATGTGAAAACACAGAGGAATCATATCCTGTTTGTGCTTCTCCATATAGAGCTTGATTTGTTGGATGCAGTGTTGAATGGGAAGGGAAGACTAATTTAAATTCAAATTCATTCCCCATGACTTCACAATAATATGGACCTTACTAAACATTTTTTAAAATCTCTACAATGTAGTGAGAGCAAGACCATGCCTGTCTTGTTCATTGGAGTATTTTTAGGACCCAGCACGCAGAAGGTGTTTAAAAAATATTTGTTGCCTGAATGAATACATAAGAAGAAAAAACAAAGTAATATTTGAAAGATTTCTTATTATCTGATGCTGATAGAGAATAAAGTTAATGATTTAGAGAACAAGTATCCAGCAGTACAGCTCGCTAATACCTTTTAAAATGTGTTGATACTCATAAATCCAAAATAAACGACCTGTAAAATCACTTAAGAAGAAATAATACGCATTTAATCAGGCTTCCAAAGGAAAGTCTCGGGGAAAAGCTGAGAACTTCAAGAATTATTAAATCCCTTCCAATTCAATCACTGACCGATCACAGACACACCGCATGTCCCTCTGCCCGCAGGGCTGTCACATTCGGCAGTCCTGCTCAGCCCTTCGTTATAAAACTCCCAAATTACAGCCACCTCCTGGAGCCAGAGGGAAAGGCTTTGGATCAGCTGCAAAGGGTAAGTCCTCTTACAGGTCTACCCAGCACGCTTTTCCACATTCCACAGAGGGATCTTCAATCAAGGGGGAGAAATTGAACACATCACCCACATCCTAAAGCCAGCATCTTCAAAGTCTTAACACACGGCTTTAGCTTCAAGTCAAAGGGCTCTTCCTCTGGCAAATAAAATTCAAAATGCTGTGAAATGCCAGTCTGTGCTTTGTAATCCTGTTAAGTTTTTGGAATTTAACAGTGTTCTGGTACCTTCCATTCCATCCAGGATTTTACCTCTTAGTCTGTTAATGAGAGTTACTTTACCTTTCCCAGAGTTTGATTAAGGTCCTGGGGGTGGTAGTAAAATGGATCCATCTTTTTGTTACAAACTCAATTAGCAGAAGTTGGAATTGCTCTCTTCAACAAAGTTAAATAAATTGTTAATGAGAAATTTACCTTCACTTGATTCGTTAGTTGCCTTATTAGCTTGGAGTCAACACTATTAAAGGAGAAGATGCTTATTAAAGCTTAAGGTGTTTGCTGGATTGAATGTTAAAAAGAAGATGGCAGGATAGCACTGCTGACTGCCTGCTTCCAAAACCCGGAGGGGTTTCCATGATGCATCCAAAATAAGCAACTTTGAGCCTTCATTTGGGGTTTCCTCATCAGAGAAATAGAGATGTACCTGGTAGGTAAATGTGCCACATTCCCATTGGTAGGTAACATCTAAAGCTTCTCTTTTTGGCTACTGTGACAAGATGGTTTTCTAAGACATATAGACACTGGCCTGAAGGAAGTCCACTCAGTTCAAATGAGTCGGAACACTTTGCCTCCTCTGATAAGGAGGGATCTGAAACGTGTTGGAAGAGGTCATCAAGGGGGACATGACCACTTATTGACCTGTGAACTGGACCCACACAATCAAAGGTTTCTCATTCCCTCTCCTGTCCTTGGAAGGAACATTCTACCTACCTTCCCCACACTGGGAACCAGTTTCAAGGAGTAGCTTTGAGACAGCAATGTGTTGTTGAGACCATCTGGACAGTATATGTGACTGAACCTGGTTAAGACCTCTAAACATCGAAGATTCTGGCAGGAGGGTACAGAGATCTACTCATCTTGCAACTTTCCAAAACAAGCCTCATATGTAAATTCCCTTGTTTATTAAATCTTCCACCTACCAAGCTGGAGTGATCTACCATCTTCTTGGTTCTTTCCTTGCCCTTCCTATATGGGAGCTGGTTTTTCAAACCACCACCCCCACCATAAACATCAGGGGCATAGGAGAAGGAGGCTATTTACTCAAAAAAAGTTTATGGGCAGATCTTAAAACCACCTCCTTGCTGTGGTATTTCTAAAATGCCTCACTTTGATAACCAGGACTGGCTCTAGGCATAGTTGTGAGGTCAGTCATGACTGTTTTCAGCCCCTTCTCCATTCCCCTCTTTAAAAATACTCCCGTACATTCCCACCATGTGGCTCCTCTGCCAGAATCTGCAGGCTGGTTCTCTCTAGTTCATCTCAACATCTTCATGGCCATTGGATGGCCTTGCAGAGGCTGGCAAGCTAAGTGGTGTCATTTCCCAGAGTGGCCTACATATCAGGTTCCACACAAGACCTAACTTCAACCAAGCAGACACTCCCCCAGGAAACACGGAAGTAGACTTCAAAATGTAGGCTATACTCTTCTCCTTTCTCTAGCCAGCAAGTGTGGAAACATATGGACAATCTAACAGAAGCCCCGGGGTCCAGACCCTAGCACTATGGCTACTGAGAGGCAGGCCAAGAAGGACATTTGTTTTGTTGCTATGGGCTGGGATAGACACAGTGAGGTACAAAAGCCGGCAGTTGTAGAGGTGACTTTCTTCTTTATCAACTGGATCATGGCAGCAGTTGCTTTTGTGGGTCAGTTCTGAGGTGTTGTTCTAGAGTGTGATTCCTGGAAGGTCAGCTGAAAACCTTTTCCCCCAGCTCTTCTAGGGGTTTTTGTAAACTCCTTATACCTTGTATGAAATCCATTTCCGCTAAAAATAGCTAGACTGAATTCTGTTACTTGCAACTAAACTCTAACAAAGACACTTCTTTCCTACAGAACAACAGAGTGCTTTAATGCTTGCCCCCCCGACTTCTCAGATGAAATGAGTTGATAAATTAATTCACAATAATGTAGTTAATAACTACTAAAGTAATTTGGGGTACTTGCCTTAACCCAAGCAAAAAGATGCTAATGGTGAATTTCCAAACATGAATCCTTTACAGTGTTGATGGGAATTTTTTATTCCTAGGTGGGGAGGCATATGTTTTTTAAACTATAAAGTAGCTGTTGCTAGTTGTTAATGATGACAGAGATGATAATTATAGTGGTGATGTCAAAAAGCATGAGAGAGCAAATCATACTTGTAAGGTTCACTCAGCTGATATCCCCAAGCTCCCCTACTCTCACTCAATCCTCTAACCAGGGCAGGAAACACCATGATCATCACCCAGCTTCCCACCCCCTCACTGCAGAACTCTCAGAGGGAGTGTTCTGTGATATCATGACAATCCCATGAGAGAGAAAACCTGCATCAGAAGGAGATGAGCAAGAATCTCCCTGAAAGTCAAGCACATTACTCTCAGAGAAGACAAAGACAGGTGAAGAACGGGCTGTTGAATGGAGAGATGATTGATGACGTTTGTCTGCAATGCTGCAGAGATTTTTGGAGCAGCCAGTCTGTGGAGGCACTTACCCTGACACTTGTGGAGCCCATGGTACAGGAGAAAATAGGGATTGCCATTTCTTAATCATTTTCTGTGTGCCGGACATCCCTCCATTCATTTCATTCACTCAAGAAACACTTTACTTGTGTTTTTGTTGCTATTGTAGATACTGTGAATAAACTCTATTTCCCAATCCTGATGTGACACCAGTACTCACATGGAAATTTCTAGATTACAGTTGAGGTCAGTATTATAAAGAAAAACCATAGCACACTGCCTGATGTGGGAAGGGGAGTTGGCATAACTAAGTCTTGGGGTTCACGGGATACTTTCCAGAAGAAAAGCCATTCCAGCTGAATTTTAGGGACTGAGCACAACTTAGGTTGAGGGAACAGCACAAGCAAAGGCTCTGAGGTTGGAGGGAGCATAAACCAAGGGGATACATATTATTACCTCCACTTTATACAGGAAGCAACAGAGACATGGAAAGATTAGGTAACTCCCTAAGGTTATGCAGTCTCCTTCCATGTAATCCAGCTTCCGTGAGAGGCGGAGGCAAAAATACCAGACAGGCTTTAAAAACAATTACCAGGAGACCCTCTCAAGACCTTCAAGGCCACCCCTCCTCCTGAAGGAGTTGAGGACAGATTTTAATTTTCTCACTCTATTGGGCTCGAGACTAAATTAAATGAAAAACCTGCTATTTCAGACGCAAAAGTCCTGGGTGCTTTTCGGGAATGAAACCATGTTCCCTCCTCCCCGGGGCCTTTCATACCATTATGGTGCAGTCCCAAGCTATCAATGAGAGTAAAAAAACGGGGCTTTGCGGTAGAGGAAAGAGGCTATTCACACTGCTCCTGATTTCTATAAAAGAGATCTTTTGATCTTTGAAACAGCCAAAAGGGCAGTTTGATCTTCCTCAAACTCATTTATTTTCAGATTCTTGCAAATTTCTTTTCTGTAGGTTTACTTCCTTAGAAAGCTCAATATTCAATTGAACAGTGACTTTTATATATTGAAATGCAATATTGAATAGCTGACGCCCTAATAAATGCCATCCTGGCTATAGAGGATATTTTAAAAATCATAAAAGGGCCGACTGAGCCCGATCCAGGCAAAGATGACAAAGCGAATTCAATGCTTCTTTTGAAAATGAGTCATGGTCAGAAATACTCACTTTGACCAAAAGCATTTCTTTGAATGCCAGAGGTAAATTTGCTCACTTTCATTTTCTGCCTGGATTTCAAGTCGGCCCCACAGAACTGAACAAAATCAACTCCGAGAGGCCCTGGCAGCTGTTCCAGATGTAAATGTGAACAGGATCGTGAGTTTGGACCTATTCCCTTCAATGTCTCATTTTCAAATTATGTAGATGATGTTCGTATAGGGATTGATCACACTTTGTATATTTTTTCAGGGAGGAGTAAAGCATTGCTATTTTCTGCTGCTTTAACATTCCCAGGACCACCCTTTCTTTTACATAGGAAAAGGATGTTTTATTATCATGAGCCTCCAAATTACTGGCAAAGGGAGAGTTTGACATATGTTCCCAGTCGTGGGGGACTCAGGGGAGGACAGGCACAACATACTCAATCGATTAGCCAAAAGGAACAGCCTTTGATGTCAGGGAACCTTTCCAAATTTCATTTAAGACTCAAACAATCTGTGGGAAATCAAAGTTCTCAATCAGAACCTTTGCCCCACTCCTCTGGGTGCAGCCGTGGCTGGAGGAACTTTTGTTTTAACTATTTGTAGATGATGACTCAGCCTGAGGATGTGTCTATCCTGTGGCCCTTTCGACATTAGGCTCGTTGAGATGATAACTTCATTTTCCACTTTCTTCTAGTCACGTGTGCTTTTTCCCTTTTGTGTGTATATTTCGGGAAAACGCACATGAGCACTGCCAAAGAGGCCACTATGCAGAAGCCCCTCTTCAGCGTGACCTTCAAAGAGGGTCTGATTGTGTAAAGTATTATAGGAATGCCCTACATTTTGCATACTTCTAGTATCAGCCGAAAGGCAGATCTGACTTGGGAGAGGAACGAAGCCCAGGAGAAACATGATGGCCCATGGAGGGGAAATGATAACTACCAGGAAGGAGGTGAGGGAGAAAAAGGAAGACTCAAAGATGGATGGAAGAATCTGGGTCTCACTCTCAGAAATAGCAAAGTCAAGAGAAGGAGCGGAATGTGCTGTCTGGTTAGAGATCATGGTTCGGATTTTGAATAAATTTGATTTTAAGTGGTACTTTGGATTTCTTAGCAGAACAGGAACTGCCTATGAGCCTGGATTACTTCGGTATTCAGAGGCAGATGTTTATCCTATAAATAAGAACATAAGAACATTCCAGAAGAAGATTCCTGAACCTTCACCTGTTCAGTACTTGGTCAGACCATATCCAGGATGCCACACCACCTTCAGTGTGGAAACTACAATTCTGTTCACCTCAGCACTGTCAGTTCTTCATGCTGGTTTCTAATATAGACACTGACTAGCTAGAGTTTCCACAGACAAGAATGGTCAAGATGGTTACACGTCTGGACAGCAGTTAACACCCTAGAGATGTTTAGCCCAAGAAAGGATGACTTAAAGAAGAAAACACTGAAGATCTGTCATTTGAGGAGGGATTTGATGGGCCCTTTTCTAGGAGGGAGGATCTGTGAGAGATACTGGGGGTGGAAAGATGATCTTCACAGTTATAGAAATCCCAAATAATGCCTCGCTAAAGTAGTGGGTTTCCTATCATCCTTCCTATCCTTTGAAGATCTCCTTCACCTGAAAGGGAAGTTGTTGAAGAAGGAACTCAACACATTCTTGGATAATATCGAAACTGTAAGGGACCCTCAGTTGCCTGTGTGTCAGTATTCCCAAGTGTCCATGGGGTATAAGAAAATCCTGATAATCACCCTTGGGGCTTGCTACCTTACCGGCAAGTAGACAGAATTTATGGTGTCAGAACACCCATAAATTGTTTTTGAGACAATCAAAAACAATTCCACAGAAGAAAGCCTCTCTTGATTCAGCACCCCCATTCTGGGTCTATGTACTAAGGAAATAAAATCAGTATCTTGAAGAGGTAGCTGCACTCTCATGTTCAGTGCAGCTTTATTCACAGTAGCCAAGATACTGAAACAATCTAAGTTCTGTTGATGGATGACTGGGTAAAGAAAATGTGATATAGATGGATTAGATATTGATAGATACATAGATATACATACAATGAAATATTATTCAACCATAAAATGAAAGGAAAGCCTGTCATTTGTGATAACATGAATGAAACTGGAGGACATGATGCTGAGTGAAATAGGTCAGGCACAGAATGACAAATATATTCTCACTTACCTGTGCAACAAAACTGTTGAACTCCTAGAACTTGGGGTTAGAATGGTGCAGGGGTTAGGGATGGGGGAAAGTGGGAGATGTTGGTCAAAGTGTACAACCTGTAGTTATAAGATGGGTAAGTTCTGGGGACCTAATATATAGCATGGTGATTAGAGTTAATGATGTAGTATTGGATACTTGAAATTTCCTAAGAGAGTAGATCTTCAGTGTCCTCACCACAACAACAACAACAACAAAAAGGAGATATCTATGGGAGGTGATGGACATGTTAATTACCTCAATTGTGGTAACCATTTCACAATATATATGCGTATCAAAATATCACATTGTATACCTTAAACATATATGATTTGATTTGTCAGTTATACCTCCATAAAGCTGGAAAGAAATAAAAGAAAGTTTCTCTTAGGGGTGGGTAAACTATCCACAGCTTCGAAAACAATGGCTGATAATTAATGCCCATGAAAAAACTTGAAATAGAGAATACCAAGCAGCTCAAGGACAAAATTCAGAGCTAACTGAATACACATAGACATGCCCACACCTCTTTCTAAGGCTCTTAGTTTCCCAGTTTGGGGAAAGGAACTATTTTTTTTCTTAGAAGCAAATGGGGGCTTCCCTTCATTTCCTTAGAGAACATTTTAAGACAAATTAACAAGAACAACAAAACAGTACCTGGATTTCTTGTCACTCACAGATAGGGCCCTTACAATCCAAGGACTAGACATAACATGTTCCAAAAGAAACATAAGATATAAAACAGGTAATTTCATTCAGGGCATGGTAATAAAAATCAAAGACAAAACGGCACCACCCACATCTCAGAATGGGCACGTGCTCTGCATCCAGGCGAACATTGGTTTGAATAACACTAGTGTGACAAGATTGCCTTTGTCACTCTGTTAGCGCCTCTTGTCTCCTTTTATTCACTTTGCTGCTTTCCGGTTGTAATTTTGTCAGGAGATTGAATCAAGCTGTAGACTTCTTATGGAATAACACCCCCAGACACTCACCTAAGAGTAGTTTGGGCAAAGTTGCCAGCGCCAGGAATAAAAAATGTTGGAATTGAAAGAGAAGTAGAACCAAATGGAAATCTGTAAACGGCAGACAGGCTGCCCACCTAATTAGAGTGGGGGACAGGGGAAGAAATTGCGGGGCAAGATGCTAAATACCACAAGAAAAAATGGAGGGACCTGGCTTCAAGTAAGTAGGACCCACTCTCCCAGCATTTTTCCCGGGCCTCGGCCATCCTCTGCAAGACAGACCATCTGCCAACTGCTCGTCGGTAAGAGTGTGTCACTAAGTAGAATGGGTTCATCGGCACAGCTGTTTGGTGTGCTCATTAGTTCTAGGATAAAGTGAGAGAAAAACCTTCCAATGCAGTATTCAACACTGATCTTGGTGCCTACCACCCTTACATATCCAAAGATCTTCTAGGAAAGCAAGAGAAAACAGCAATAAAATTGCAAAGCAAAAACGTAATTTTGCTAAGCACCATTTATGAGCTAAGCAACAGGGAAGAGCTGGGGGGAAATGTTCACTGACGATAAGCCAAAAGCTAGATACTTGCCCCAAACTTGCTATCAGTAAAATGCTATCAAAACAAGCAAGGAAAAATACATTCTTATTTCACTTTCTATTTCAATGCAAAATACACCTCTCAAAATGTCAGTTTCATCTAGCCTGGCCTTTCCAAGGATGTGCATAGTTAAACTTCAGTGACCTGGAGTGTTTGGAGGAGGATATTTAATTGGACTTTCAGGTTAACTGGGGGTGAGGCAGAAACCTTTTTTTCTCTTTCGGTTCTATTACAACTCAACATAAGATACTGATAGAATGAAGATGGTTTTCTTAGAGATCCAGAATCCTAGATCTGTGGACAATTCCTTGGAAAGTCATATGCAAGAAACTCCCACAAAAGAAAATACCTAATGCCTCATTGTTAATTGCCCTTGTGTCCTGAGCTCTGGGCAGGCCTCTCTGATAGGGTCAACCAGAACCGATGCCCTAGCTCAAGACTTTTGGGTCCTCTCCCTGCCCATCTGCCTAAACCCTAATCTAGTCATTAGGACATCGTAGAACAAAAGAACCTTGCCAAGTCCCACATGGAAATGAGCCCTAAACTTTGCTACTTTAGCCTCATGAAGGGAGAAAGCAGACCTTCTTTCTTACTTATAAATATGGTTCACAGAAAAACTAAATTTCACTTAATGGGTAGTTTTATGTCTTTTGCTAATTGTAATTTTGTTATATGCAGGTGACAGTTTGCAGGTCACTTCTCCATATCTTTACCAGGTTTAGGGAGTGGAGCACCACCTTCATCACTGTGATTACCATCATCATAAACAAGACTTTTCTAACACAGTTAGTTACTGAAAGACCAGTACATCCATCCTTACTGTAGGGAGATATAAAAGAAAAGGCCAGTTCAAAGGTGAGTGGGCAGTGGTGTATAGATCTAAATCATCCAAAACATCCTCCTAAAACCCTTCAAAGTTCTAAGAAGATAAGCAAAATTAATTTAATTCTTAAGTAAGGATACTATCAAAAATTAACACATTGCTAAGAAAAAACACATTTTTGTTTACATTATAACAGTCAAATAGATTTTTATGTGACATATGAATATTTCACATATAGTTGGGGCACTTATACAAACAATGGCTAAGGAATATACATTTCATTTAAAACTTGTGATTTTAGGCTTTTTAAATTTAATAGGAATTAGATCTTACTCTCATTATTTTAAGATTTTTGCAGTTTGTATCTTGAATTTGGTGACAATGAAAGGTCATCTCTAATATATTTGAAGCTACAGCCGTGTTCAGGAACACAACTCCCAAATATAACACTTGGAATGGAAAATATTGTCCATTATATAGTGATGTGCGCAATGATCCAGTTTCCAAGAATATGTCTTGGCAAAGAGCTAGGACTGAATCCATGCCTCCCTGTTTTAATTACTTATCTGCATCCATGAATCAGGAATAGAGAGCATTTGATGTATATTGAGTATATTGCCTATTGTAAACAATCACCATAGGGATCTTCACCGGCCCTTCATCAAAGGCTTCTAGGAGAGAGAGATGCTTCTATCCTTCCATCCACAAGACCCATTCCATGCGTGGAGTGACTGCAGCACCTAGAGACCAACCGTGAACTCCAAATAGCCTGCAACTCCTTTTGATTCTCCAGCCCCAGAAGGTGGCAGAAAGTGGTCTCCAAAGAGAATATGAAGGCCGTTGCCCATTGCTGGGCATGAAGCTCATTCAGATTCAGTTCTGAGGTCCTGCTTCTATAGGCTCAGTAGCTTTGTGTTGCTTTGAGATCACAGAACACCTTCCCAGCCCCAGTGCATTCACGCTCCCACAGTTTAGCCCAGAAGACCAATATGTAAGGTTCAGACCAACAGGCAAAGCGGTCGAATCTGTGTAAAACTATCACCACGCCTAGAATGAGAATCGTGGGTGTGTGCTCAGCTCTAACAGGAACCAGTGCACATCCTAGAGCGTGACACTGGAATTAGGGAAAATAAGTCAAAAACATGCTGGTTTTCTTGGTTCCTGATTAAACACCTAAGACAAATTACATGGATGCAAAACACATATGAAGAAGTGAAAGCATAAGGCAAAGCCACAAAGGAACAAAAGCACTACTGTCAGTAATAAAAATACCACGGCATTTTCTTTTCCACTGAATTAGTCAGAACTCTATCAGTCGTTAGTGACTGACCAAAATGCAACTCAAACCAGTTGCAACCAAAATGGGAGTGAATCTACCAGCTCACGCATTTAGAAATTCAGGGATTCAGCTGTTGAGTCCATGTATTCAGTGATGTCTCTAACATGCCTTCACTCTATCACCATCTCTTGCGTCTGGTTGATGTGTCGTGGCTTCACTGGTCTCTTCACAAGTCCCTGAAGATCCCGCTGTGCCATGCTTGTTTCTATTGCTTGTAATCTTCAAAGGGAAAAGAGACCCCCTCTTACTTAGGAGTTTCAGCAGGAGTCCCAGAGTGACCAGCTTGAGCCGAGTGCCGGTCCCTGAGCTTGTCCCAGCACCCAGGGATGGAATTTGTTTATGAGGCCTACTCCTGGTCCCAAGATGTGGACAGCTCTCCCTGCAGGACATGAATCAGAAGTGGGAAAGGGAACAGTTCGCCAAGGGAGAAGCAGAGAGGTAAAGGCAGAGTAAGGGGAAAGGGATTGTTGGTTTCATTTTATTTTGTTTTGATAAACAACAAATAATCACATTAGTTACCAAGACCAGACTGTATTATGAAGAATGAACTCGGAAATATCTAAAATTCTCTGGACGCTCTTGGGGCCCTCTGTGGCATTTGTTCTTGAACTCAAGGATCCAGGGGCTACAACCAGAAGACATACCGAGTGCCATCCCAGAGCTAGGTACTGGGGATACAACAGCAAGTAAGAAATACACATGTGCTAAGAGGTGGGTGGGGGGTGGCCACATCACATGCCTAACGAGTGTTCATCAGGGGACAGATCCTGGAATCAACTTATGTATTTTTTAGGCTGTTATGGGAGCACAAAGGAAGAAATCCTCCCTTAGACTTGGGGCACCACAGAATGCTCGTAGAGGAAGTGAAATCAAAGCTGACATCTGAAAAAATGGGTAGGAGTTTAGCCAGTCAAAGGAAGAAGTCAAGTTGTTCAAGCAAAGGAAGTAGCACTTACAACGTCCCCCAAACAAGGAAGAGTACAGTGTTTTAAAGGAACAGAAAGATGTACGTAAAACAAATCATTTATTAATATAAATATCCTTGAGGGCAAAAACCGTATCTTACTCAACTCGCTTTCTGATCTCAAACAGGTATTTGAATCTGCTGGGTCTCCCTCATCAAGTTGTCATAAGGATCAAAAGAAATAATGTATGTGAGAGACTTTGTGGGTTTTAACTCCTCGAAAGGAGTTAAACGCACGTTTAGAGAACTAAAAGAAACACACAGAATCGTAAAATCCTGAGTGAAGAAAAATGATTGGCTCTACATAAGTGAGCTTCTCAAGAAAAACATACTACAGCTTTATGATGTCTGTTTGGCCATTCAGGCCTCCTCTTACTCACGGGGGTTTAGCCATTAATCTACACTATGGTTAATAGATAAATATCCCATCGTCTATAATCAATGAAGACAGGGATCATGTGTTCTCTTCATCAGCAGCCAGAAATATCACAAGAGGGAGTGGGCAACACGGAAGAGTGTGCTCCCTAAGAAAAATGGAAGTGCTCAAAACATATAGGTTTGACACAGTGTCGTGAAAGCATCGCTGGCAAGATAAAGGGATCCTGGGATTTTAAAAGGAAGGGAAGAGAAAGTTTGCTTGCTAAGGTTCTAAGAGTAGAATCAATGAAAAAGATGTACTTGGAAGATACCTGAAAGGGGAAAAAAAAAAGCCTACCAAGGCATGAAGTGACTGCAGCAGGTCACAAACTATGAGAAGAAGTACAGGAAATGGTGTGGGGACTTGGACTCTTAAAACGTCAACATAAGGTATGTTTAAATTGTAACCTAGGCCAGAGAGTCATGAATAATCAGTTTGTCTTGGAGAATTCTGGAATTATAAACAAAAGGATACAAAACATTGCCCAAGGTAAATATTGACATGACTGAAGAGGAACTAGAAAAACTTTTAATGAAGCCAAAAATACTGCATCTGGGGAAGATGTTTCACATTCTTATAATAAACACTCGGATACAAGAAGTTTAAGGACGATGGGGAGGGATGATTGTCCGGTAGGTCGAAAAATTGAATTAGAACAAAGGCTTTTTCCCATTTAAAACAGTAATACTATAAAAACGTGAGCATTCATTTTTATAACCATGTTATTTCTTAAAATAAAGATAATTTTCTCTGCCAGACACTTATTAGCCCAAAATTCGAGAGGATTAGTATTCACATCCTGAAAGAGCCACCCAATTTATGGGTGGCAGATGTGCTGTGGCTTTTTCCTCAACTCCCAGCTGCCCCCCGGGGTCAGGTGGGCTGGGAAGTCCCTCCTCACCAAGGCCCAGGACCCCGCCCCAACCCTGACAAACCTTCTGCTCGGCCCATCCCCATCAAGGAGAGCGAGGGAAGGACTCCCCTTGTTCCTCCAGGGTCATACCTTCGTTCGTTCCAGAGGACGTTCAGGTGGGGTAACCTGAAACTTAGAATAAACAGAAGCCCATTATTGCTGCTTAGTGGGAGCCAGTGAAGGATTTTGTCAGCAGAACAGCACCATGGCAACCAAATCTTCAAAGCATTTTTTAAAAATACAAGTCAAATTTCATCTGGAAACATCCCAATTACCCAATTAAACTAAGCTGCGAAGTCTTTTTAGAATAATCTCAGATCATAAGTGAGTGAGCAGCTCAAACCCAAACCATTGTTTCCTGATACTCAGAAAATGCAAGTTGTGGGTCCTGGATTCTGGAAGGAATACAATCCTTTATTAGCAGGAGAAATGAAGCCAGTCTGCATTTCCACGGGGTTCTCAATACTAACATAATATATAACTATAACCCATTGGGAGCCATGAGCTTCTGGTTTTATTTTTCTCACCTTACAGATGGGAAAACTAAGGAACTCTAAGTAGTCTCATCCCCAGTGGGACACAGAACGAGGCTGTGTTGGGGTCAATCTGTCATTCTCTTGCTGTGTGTGTGTGTGTGTGTGTGTGAGCAAGGAGTTGGGGGAATCAGACCTCAAGCTCTGTAGATTCCACCTCTGAGACGTCTCTACCCTTCATCCCTTCTCTCCACCGTTCCCTGTGCTGGTCGGACGTTCAGTGTTGATAGCCTGGACCGATGCAATCTTCTTGTGTTGCTCCTGGACGTGCCCACCAATGCCCAGGTCAGAACATGGGCTCCCCTATACTCAAAGGATCACAGCTTCCCTGGAGCCTATAAAAAAAAAGTTCCCTGTGCTAAGGATGGCAGTCAAGGTCTCCTTGATGTCACAGATTTATAGAATTAAAAGAATTGTCCATTGCACCCTCCCCCACCACCCAACACACCATGAGTCACCAACACACTATTATTCCTCAGACGTTCTCTGTCAGCCTAGAATTAACTTACCTACCTTGGCTTCTTATCGCTCAGCCCTCAAGGCCCAGGCCCAGACCATAAAGTGTCTCCCTAATCCCTCACTAAGGGAGTATAGCTAAGACTTGAGAGATGCTTTTCATATGCCAGGCTCGGTGCAAAAGCATTTTCCACACACTGCTTCATTTCATCCTCCCGACTATCCTACAGGATGGATACTCCCGCTGATCTCATTTCATGGAGACAAGAGACAAGGTGGCTGTCATCACCGCTAGTAAGTGACATCCTCACTCCAGAGCACCTGCCATCCCTCGGCTCTGGTCTCCCTCTTTGGGGGTAACGTTTGCTCTGTATTCCCACTCTACTGTGACCCTCAAAGGGAGCACGTTTATTTCACTCTCCCCCCCCCCTTTGAAAGGTCCAAGGCACTGTGCAGGATGCTAAGCCTCTCTGGTCCCAGCTTCCTCATCTGAAAAATGGAGATAATAACTGACTATATGGTTATGTTTTCTAAAGTCCACACGAGCTACTGCATTATGAGGAAATGCTTGGAACTATGCCACACAGCAGGTACTGGATGGATGGCAGGTATTAACTGATCAGACTCCTGGTTCTCCAAAAAGAATTTGAGCTCCTCCATCCAACTTATCTTGGTATCTCCAAACCTCTAAGCCGAATGGAGTGCTCTGCACGAGCTGGGCGCTAAGTGAATAGCTATTCAAATATTCATGGAATTTGTCACTGACAATGGATGCAATGCATGGATCTACCCTTTTCCCATCATTCTTTTTTTTTTATAATTTTTTTATTTTTTTATAAACATAGAATGTATTATTAGCCCCAGGCATACAGGTCTGTGAATCGCCAGGTTTACACACTTCACAGCACTCACCATAGCACATACCCTCCCCAGTGTCCATAACCCCACCCCCCCCTCCCTACCCCCCTCCCCCCAGCCACCCTCAGTTTGTTTTGTGACTTTAAGAGTCTCTTATGGTTTGTCTCCCTCCTGATCCCATCTTGTTTCATTTATTCTTTTCCTACCCCCCAAACCCCCACATGGCATCTCCCCTTCCTCATATCAGGGAGATCATATGATAGTTGTCTTTCCCCGATTGACTTATTTCACTGAGCATAATACCCTCTAGTTCCATCCACGTTGTCGCAATTTTCCCATCACTCTTAAAATGAAACCCAAGGTCTCCACTCTGCCCTGCCTGGGGCTCTCCCCACTGGCATCGAACTACTCCTCCCACCTCATTTCCTCCTTTTTCCCCCTCTCCCTCCATCACTTCAAGCACCCTGTGATCACCTCGCCTTCCTCAAACACACCTAACACATTTCAAGCTCAGAGGTTCCGCTCTAACCTCTCCCTTACCTGGCTACATTTTTCTTGGAACCTGATGGTTTCTTACAAATCTCTCTATGCATGTATTATCTGCCCTCCCCATTAGAATGGCAGCTCCATGAGGGCGTCAGCTCTGTCGGCTCCACGGCTGTGTTCCCTGTGCCCAGACAGCAAGTGGCACGTAGCAGACATTCTGTAACGACTGGAAGACCACGCGGGTGAACAATTAAATCTCTGAACCCAACACTGTTGAAAGGTGCACACCATTTTACAAATTAAAAAAAAAAAACTAACTAAACTAAGATGCAGAGATATTAAGAAATTTTCCAAGAAGCACACATTGAGTAAGAGGCAGAGCTTGAATTTTATCCACGTCTCTCTGATTCCAAAATTCATTCCCGTGTCTCCTGATCTTAAGGCTCTCAGATGCCACCTTCAAGAGATTTGCTGCATTCCACACAACATCTGAACTAATATTTACCTTGCATTTTTATTTAAGTCACTTATAGCTTATGCAAATAATTTTATTTAAAAAAAAAAAGCAATCATTCCCATGGAATAAATCACACTGAAATAGCTGTGTATCCATTAAAATTCAAAATATTCATCAGTGTATTTTGAAGCATGGATATGCCTGCTGCATTTGAAAACACAGACACTGTCTTTTTCTGGGTGCCCCCTGGGGCTGGTCCTGAACCCGGTGGCCCAGGGGTCAGACTCCTCTCCACCCCACAATCTGTATTCTCAGCTCTCCTTCACTCAGCTTCCTGCTCACAAATCATTCTTCTCTTTCATGGGACATTCCTGATTGAGAGAAAGACACAAAAAAAGCCTTTAAAGTATACACACACACACACACCCACACACCACGTGGGAAATACAGAGAGCCCACGAACACTCCAGCTCCCCAAATGAAAGCAAAAGCAAGATGCAGGAGGTGGGAAGAGAGAAATTAATTGAAAACTTGAGGTTGTCAAGCCATACTGAGGAAAAGCTCTGTGAGTTAAAGATCGGGGACATAATCAAGGAAAGTGGCTTCTATAAAAGCTTGATTGGTTGATCGAAATCTCCAGTCATCCTGAAAATAATTGCCTGGAAGAAAGCACCCAGTGACCTGTCTGCTTGGGAAGGAGCACCCGCGCCGACAGCAGCAGGCCTCCCTCCAGCAGTCCTCGCCTCCTGCCCATCGAGGCCCCGACCAGGATGCACGGAATCTGCTCAAGGAGGCATCGCGCCTCATTATTTTCGGCTCTGACATGCATGCATATTTCTCATGGATGTTAACGCTCAACAACATAGAGGAAGTGTTTGTGCTCTTTGTTTGTGCAGCTTTTTCATCTCTATGTCAGTGTTTTATAAATATTCAGTCTGTACTCCTCTTGGGGGAGGGGGAGGGAAAAGGAAGAGGGCCGCCTGAGGGCGAAGCTCCTGGAAACAGGCCGGTGCTGGGGGCTGTCCTGAGTCCCCAGAATGTCCCCCCCAGAGGGGCTTCCTCTGCCTGTACGCACTTCTTTCCCTTCTCCTTCCTGGCACCACGGTGCTGTCAAAAATGGAGACATGACCACAACTCCTTTTAAGCAAAAAGCCTTTGGCATGCTCTACAGCCAATGGAAGAAACTTCATGGTCCTCCATGTGATGATCAAGGCCTTTCAGGATCTAGCCCTGGGCTACCTCTTCTGAGCTCTTCTCCCAAATCATTCCTGTACCAACTCAAAGACCTTCGAGTCTTTCACACCTCTGCACTTGCCTGGGTTGTTCCGACAAGGCCTACTTAGCTCACACCCCTTGTCCACCTTGGGAACTCCTTTTCACCCTGTAAGACTCTGCTCCGTGAAGCCTTCTCTCAGCAGCCCCCTGCCCAAGTCCACTGATGCTCAGAAGAGAGATGCCCAGAGCCTTAGAGAAATGTCCCCGCATTGGGGCTCCAGCCCTGCATCCAAGACCATCTCATACTCCACCCACTTCCTTAAGGAAGTCTTCCCTGATCTTTTTTTTTTTTTTTAACCCAGCCCACATAGATCTCCAACTTTCCTAAGTTTTTATGTGATTTAAATCTGTGACACACATCTGAATATTTTTCTTCTACCACAGATTTGAAGTCACACCAAAAGTTCTGACCAAGTCATTCTCTTCCAGGAATCTGTCCGAAGGAAATAATCAAAAAACTGATTAAAGATTCATGAACACAGAAGCTCATTGCATCATTTTTTATAATTACAAAAAAAAAAAAAAAAAAAGGAACAACCTAAGTGTGTAACAGTGGGAGGTAGCTATATAAAATATATCCCTATGGCCATTAAAAATATTTTGAAACATATATAAGGACATGGAAACATACTCATGAAATAATGCTAGCCATGGACTCCAGAACTTGGCTGCCTGCACAGGTTTCATCTTTTGGTCTTGGGAATATTACTTAGCCATTCTTTCCTTCAGTTTCCTTCTCCACAACTTTGGGATAGTAATAACACTCTTCATGTAGGGTTATTGTGATGATTAAATTAGTTAATGTATGTGAAGTGGGTGAAATTACTCCTGGCATATCACAGGTGCTATATACATGGCAGTCATCTTTGTTCTTAGCTGCTGAAAAAAATACTGCCTTCTCTGGATGATGGAACTATAGTGATTTTAATTTTTACCTTTACATTTCTCCATCTCCCCCCCATCACCATGACTTTATAGTCATTTTTTAAAGATTTATTTATTTATTTTTAAGATTTTATTTATTTATTTGAGAAGGAGAAAGAGAGAGAGAACACAGAGCACAGAAGCAGAGGGAGGGGCAAAGAGAGGATCAGACTTCTCAGTGAACAAGGAACCCAATGCGGGGCTCCATCCCAGGACCCTGGAATCATGACCTGAGCTGAAGGCAGACATTTAACCAACTGGGCCACCGAGGTGTCCCAAGATTTATTTATTTTAGAGAGAGAGAGTATGAGTTGTGGGGAAGGGTAGAGGGAAAGGGAGAGAATGTCCAGCAGACTGTCCACTGAGTAGAGTCCAATGTGGGGCTCTATCCCAGGATCTTGAGATTATGACCTCAGCTGAAATCAAGAGTCAGACACTTAGCCAACTGAGGCACCCCAGAGTCATTTTTCAATCTGAAAAATACAAAGTGTTTTTAAAGAATAAACCTCCATTCAAAATCTGTTATTCTTGACTCAGGGTTCAAACATTGGATCTTTTCCTTCTCTCCTTCCTTCCTGCCTTCTTTCCTTCCTTCTTTCCTTAAGAAATGGAGACATAATGTGCCATCAACCAGTCTACGTTGCCTAAACCTTTGTTCCCCGGAAAAACACAACCCCTCAGACTCAGGGAAGAAAGTTCAGCTATAGAATCCAGCTGCTGGGAACAAAAGCACTGGGGACCAAAGAGAAAATGGTACTGCGTCACCTGGGCAAGTTGCAAACTTAAGTCTCAGACTTAAGTCTCAGATTTCTTATCTGCAAAATGGGGAAAAATAATTCCTGTCTCGTAAAGTAGCTGGAGAAACACATAAGCTTGAATAGGGCCTGGCCCATACTAGGGACTCAGGAAATGTTAGTCATCAGAGTCATGATCAAAACTTAAAATAGAGTTCCCCAATTGACACAAGTATAATGGAAGGAACAGCTTTGGGGACTTCACACTTGAGTGTGAACCAAGGCTTTAATCCTTTTACACTGTGCGTTCAAGGTCAAGGTCAAAATCAAGGTTCCTTTCATTCTGCACCCCCAATTATTCTCTATCTTAACATACTCTATCTTAAATACACACACACACACACACACACACATTCATAATCTCAGTGGGAAATAAATGATAAGTGCTCCAAAGGCTTAAAATTATATTTAAGATTTTATTTATTTAAAAGACAAATAGAATGAGCAAGTAAGAGAGAGAACATAAGAACATAAGCCAGGAGCAGAGGGAGAGGGAGAAGCAGACTACCTGCTGAGCAAGGAGTCCAACATGGGGCTTGATCACAGGACCCTGGAATCATGACCTGAGCCAAAGGCAGATGCTTAGCTGACTGAGCCACCCAGGCCCCCTTCTCACTGATATATTCTTTGTTTAGTTATATTCTATCTACCCTCCCAATTAGGTTGCAAGCCCCAGAAAGGCAAGGATCAAGTGTATCACATTCAGTATGGGATCCCCAGGGCCTAGAGCAATGCCTAGAACAGGATAGCACTCATTAAATTATTTTGTTGTAAAAGAATAAAGGGGCAAGTGAACAAATTAACTTGGGCAAGTTACTTTATTTGCTTTTGCCTTTATGAAAACTAAATAACGGAAGGCAAACATGGTACCTGATATATACTAGGTGCTCTTTCAATATTAATTTCTTCTCTCTGGCTATTCACAAGGATAACTTTTATCAGACCCATACATTTTCTAAAATTGCTTTGACTGTCTGGACAAATGCTATTCGGACACATCTTAAACTATTATCCCTTGTGCCTGAACAATTGCTATCTGATAAAGGGAATTTTTCCCACAGAACGGAGCAAAAGAAGCTTTGAAACCAGAATTTTTATAGTTCACACCCCATGCATGCCAGACGCAAAAATCACTTTGAGGTGCTAATTGGTGACGTAAAAAATGAAAAATAAAAATGTAAAAAATGCAACAGTGGGTTTTAGCAGCAAGGCGAAGAGGTTCTTTTCAATCTAAAAATGGTTGTCATCTCAATTCTTACTGCCTTAATTCATTTCTTAAGCAGCGGGCAAAAAAAAAAAAAAATTGATGATTAAGATGTGTAATGGAAAATTTTTAGAGCAGAGTGAGGAGGTGACTAGAGACCATATGTTGCCCAAGAACGAAGCCTTCAGCAAACATTGGAGAAGAACAAATGTGCTGATTTGCATACTATCAGCGATTATGTCCTAGTGAAAGAATACATCCCATTAGTACTAATGGGCATTATATACACATACGATTAAACACCATATAACCTTTCCTGAGACCAAAAGCAAAGGAAAAGCTGGTAAGACATTGCTAGGAGAAGGAAAAAAAAAAGAAGAAGAAGAAAAAAATAAATAAATAAACTGCTGGATAAGAATATTTCACACAGTCCACATTAGAAAAAAAATTTTTTTAACCAAATTCTTAATATTAGCAAAGCAATGAGTCTCCTAGGATCCTATGTGAAATCATCCCCCTCTGTCAGAAATGCAGACTGTATCGTGGCTGTGGCAATGAACAAACCTACAAAATAAGGTATAATGGGCCTTGTCATTTACCTTGATTCTCGGAGGTGAACTCAAATGGTAAAACTTACAGTTAAATCATGCAGTAAATATAAGCTCAACACTCACTAGTATATTCAGCAAACAATACCGGCACAAAATGCCAGGCAAAGTTCAAGGCAATTCACCCAAGAGTGGTTTGGGCAAAGTTTTCTGTGTCAGGAATAAAAATGTGGCCATGTGCTTCCATCAGTCAGTGGTATAAACATCAACAGTCCTGAGCCATAAATTCCACCCAAGCCGATGGTCAAAGTCTTTGGCAGTCAGAAGTTGAGAAGTCAAACCCAAAGTAAGTCAGGCCAAGGGCCACAGGGAGGCTGCCTTCAGTTATTTCTGAGACGAGGAGGGCAAATTCAGTGACGCAGGTCAGAATAAGTTGCAATCAGTACCTGAGGAAGGTGTCGCAAGATACATAGTGTGGTAACAGTTGGAACAAAGCTATGGCTATCCTTGGTCCTAGAGAAGGGTACTTCTGGCCTCAGGACAGTCAGCAATGAGCTGGCTCCATGATGTGGTTGTAAACATTTAAAACATTATGTCCAAAGGAAAGACTTGCTTGAGGACAGAGACCATCTTGTAGTTTTGAGTTTCCCATAGTGCCCATCATTATACTTTGGTGAGATTAGGAAGCTTACTGTTCACCAAACACCTATCTCTTCTCAGCCATTGTCCGGCCCCCTACAAGTGCCCAGTGCCCTTAAAAATGTCACTTAGAGTCGCCACCAAAGCTTACGGCCCAGTCAGATCCATGTTTAAATCTGATTCACTACTTAATAGTAGTAAACACATCTACTATGCCACACCTATTTCAGGCACTATTCTAAATACTCATACATAATAACTCCTTTTATCGTCACAATAACCCAGAGGTAGATACTATTATTATCCCCATATATAGATGCAGAAACTAAGTTACAAAGGACAGATGTTAAGTATCTGGCCAAAGTCACAAAACCAGCATGCTGGAGCCTTAAACCCCAGCCTCAAACCCCAGCTGTAATACTAATTAACTCTGTGACCTTGGACAAGTTACTTAACCTTGCTGAGCCCTATTCCTTCATTCAACAAATATGTATTGAATGCATACTATGTGTCAGGAACTATTCCTAGCACAAGGGATAAAGTGGTGAATAAGATAAAGATGTCTCTTCTCTACCAGGTAAAGACTTAGCAAAAACACAGGCAACATACAATAAATAGGATTATTTAACATTAGACCAATGAAAAAAATAAAACAAGGTAATATGATAAAGTAGAGGGGGCAAGCCCTTAGTTAAGGTGGTTGAGGAAGTTCTCTCTGAGGCAAATAAGCTGAAATCCAAACAAAAATTCAACGAACCTACTGGCCAAAGCCCAAGATTCCACAGTAAGACGGTACTTGGTTATTAGTGTTGGTTTGGGGATAGGTGCTCTGAGATGGGCATTAACATATCATACAAAGACCTTTATAGTTCCTGCCCACTTTCTTAAGTCCCTCCATATGCTTCTTGTCCAAATCTTGTCCCCTGTCTTGTAATCTTGCTCCTTCCAGGCTCCTTTCTAACCAAGCCAACCATTTGCCCTGACTGAGTCTGTGCATATGCTTTCCATACAAGTTCTTACCTTGGGCCATTCATCCTTTTGCACAAAATGGCAGTCTTGTGTACCCCTGACGCCCTGCCCATTGAGAGTATCTCTAACTGCTGTCTTTCCTGAGCAGGACTGTAGTGCAGCAACAGCTTGTTTTTGGTTTCTACCCACATATTGAGCAGACCCACGTGTGAAACAAGCTTTGCTCTTTCCTCCTCTGACAGTAATAATGAACCCACCATGTGGACATATGTGTGCTGAGAGAGATCAACTGGGGCAAAAATGAGGACGGTGCAAGGAACTGGCCACTCACTTGTAAGGCTTGCTCCTGCCTTCTGACCCTGCCATGTCCAATGCCAGCTGATGATGTTGACAATGATGATGATGGATTGCTGATAGGTCCACCCAACCTTTGTGGATCTGAGAGAACCCAGCTTATGATGGGTAACTCTGGCCACAAGATCTCTTGATGGTATAGGGTCAGATGTTCTGCTCTCCCAAGGACAAGTATCACGTAAGGAGTCGCTTTCTGAATGCTATATAATCCTCTGTGAATGGAATGACCTTGCTTTAGAATCCCAGGGATCTACACTGTTATTTTCCTAGGGGAGAGTGCTATAAACTCCACATGGAGGTGTTTAGCATCACACATACTTCTATTATCACAGGGTCTGCCCAGCCTTATGGTGCAAGTGGCAGGGCTGCTTGCATTGTAGCCTGGGTCTGCTACAGAGCCTTTTCGTGCTGTTGGCCCACACATAGTACAGAGACCGAAGCAGTATTCTCAAGTGTGGAATACGCTGCAGCAGAACCCAGAAATACCTACAAAACACGGTTCTTCTTTCTTAGTGGTGGGAGGGGAAAGATGGGATAATTTGTTTGTTTGTTTGTTTGTTTGTTTTTTCTTTAGAGGTGATGCCTTGGCATGACCTAGACATTTTTGGTCTTGAAAAGCTTCACAGATTTAATGTCTTACCTTCTTAAAGTTTGTCTCTCACCCTCTGGAGCACATAGATCTTATTCAAACTTCCACTTAGCTGCTGCTTTTGCTTATCTGATCCAATAAACATGACATCACCAAGGTAAAGGACCAATGTGATGGTCTATCTCTGTGGTAAAGATAGCCCAGAGCCCTTTAGATTACTTGGTGACAGTGAGAAGGAGAAATAACAAAGCCCTGGGACAAGAATGTCCATTCTCCAAAATTGAGAAATATTTCTAATCTTTCTTATTGATGGGGATGGAACAAATACATTCATCACCGATGACCACATACTAGTCTACTCATCTGAGGTCATGGTAACCTGCCCTAGCAATGACATCATATCCAGCATCACACTGCAATTGGGACTACTGTTTGCCTACAACTGTGTGGTCCACTGTTGACCACTGGAATCCATTCAGTTTTTGTTGGGGTTAGACTGGTAAACTGGGGTGGGAGGGGGTGGATACCACCAATCCTGTATCTTTTAGATATTTAAGGATATTTAAGGATAGCCCTAATTTCTGCCATTCCTCCAGGGTACAATATTGGTTTCGATTCACAATTTTGAAGGGGAGTAAGGAGGCAGTTCCAGAGGATTCCACTTGAAATTCTGCTCTAAGATAACTTTGGCTTCTAGGCCAAAGAAACAAATGTAATGGTTCTGCCTACCACCAAGTACATCTGTTCCAGTTATATATTCAATATCCAGGGGAATGACCATGCGGTGGAACTAGCAGACCCACTATGGGTCACACAG
Source organism: Enhydra lutris kenyoni (assembly GCF_002288905.1). Lineage (NCBI taxonomy): Eukaryota > Metazoa > Chordata > Mammalia > Carnivora > Mustelidae > Enhydra > Enhydra lutris. Next base: position 16,884,151 of record NW_019154096.1, read on the forward strand.
AGATAAGACTCCATATATTACCTGCTCCCTAAACTCATGCTAATCCATGAAGCTACTTTTTTCTTCTGAGCCTAGATAAGAAACTTAGAATCCTTCTCCACAAAGTGCTCTGGGAAATCACCAGGAATTAATTAAAGTTGATACTGAACATAAAACCTACAGACCACCTCCAGACTAAAAGCTCCCTTCTTGTAGCCACATGCCATGACTGCTCAGAGCCACATATGGAGAATCACAAACCCACACTGACCCAGTGATTCTTAGGTATCATCAGCAGGACCATGAGGACAACTGCTCAGGCAGAAGTCACAAACTGTGTCCCGATTTTTCCAATGCCTTCATCCTCTCTGCCTTTTGGTAGGCTAGGGCCAGGGTCCCAACCATAAGCCTAGGCTCCAGCCCCATTTATCCCTAACCTGGCCCAATAAGTAACTCTTCGGTAAAAGTGGCCCTCGGGCATGCCGAGCAATCAGGCCGGTTGAAACTATCACATAGAAAACCAATTTTAGCACAAGTCATCACCTCAGTGCAAATGAGCTCTGATCTTTACTTGTCCTTAATAGGACTTTTGTTTTATAAGAATTAAGTCTTTTATTTCCACAAGCAACATAAAGACAAACCATCCCCCAACCAACCTCTCGTGCCCTCACCATTTCATGATCACTTCCCCTCTTCCCAACAAACACACACTAATAAGAAATCACCTGACCCACTAAGGACAAGAGTAATAGTCCTCTTGCACAGCCCATCTGAGTCTTTCCTTCCCAAAGCTCTCCCCTTCCCACACACCCCTTATGCCACCTCCCTGTCTTTCAGTAGCTCATTTTACATAATGAGGGTTTTGCAAGACAAACCCCATGGTTCTTAAAATAATCTACTGTCCTCGTTAGGGTCCACCTTTTAAGGCCCTTTAACTATTTTGAAATTCTTAACACTGTCCTTGTTCCCTGATTTGTCAGTAATGCTGCCAGATACAATGTATCATTCAATAAATCCTACTGCTTGTCAAAAATAGCAACTGAATTCTCCATATTGCCAACTCAGAGCTTGATCTCCTGAAGCCCAGACACAAAAATACATTAAGCTCCACAAGGTTCGAATTGCATTTGGAGATCTTTGGCTGAAGCTGCCAGTTCCCAGGACCCTAAGGCCTAAAGTCAAGCATTAGGTGAAAAGTATGCCAGAATATAGGACATCAGCTCTAGAAGGGACCTCAAAGATCATGTAGCCCAGCCCCCTTATTTTACAAAAAGAGAAAATATGCCCAGAAAGGTTAAGTGATTTACTCAGGGTCACCCAGCAACTTAGTGACAAGGTAAGAATTGGAACGCTTGCCTGGTGAGCACCCTACACACATGCTTGCACCTCCCTATCACCTCTTGTTATTCCAAATATTCACAGCACATTCTCTTCAGAGGACCTAGGGAAAAAATGGGGCCAAATTTCCAGTACCAACTCTCCTCTGGTAATGTTATAGGTTATATGTTAACATCCTACCCAGTAACCATTTCCATTCCACCTTATTTTCCCTTATCCTGAAAGAACAAGAAAATCCAGTTGGGGCAAATTTTGTTGTTGTTGTTGTTGTTTTTAATTTAAGTATCAGGTTTTGTTAAGGTCATGGGCAGTGTAGAAGTTACAAGAATAAGGGACAGGCTGCTGAATTCATGTGGCTTGGGCACCTACTGAAATATCTCCTTGGCTCAACATACTCCCAATTGCTGGCTATTGTGTCTACGGGAAAGATGCTTCAGGAAATAAAGAGTGTTAAGGGAGGACCTCCCTGACAAAGCAACAGTTGAACAGAGACCCAAAGGAGGTGAGGGAGCCAGTAGGGTGGGTATCTGGAGGAAATGTTTGTTGCAGGCAGAAGGCATGGTATCTGCAAAGGGTATATGGCCAAACTGAGCAGAAGGAGCCAAAGGGAACATGGCAGGTAAGAGTAGGATTGGGAAGGGTGGGGAGCAAATCACACAGGGCCTTAAAAACCACTTGAAGAACTTTGGATTTTACTATGAGTGATGAGCCATCTGGGTACTTAGAAAAGGGAGGGGGCGTGACACGATTTGACTTACATGTGTAAGGAACATCTAAATAATGAGAGATCACTTCACACTCACTAGGATGGCTGGCTATAAGCAAAAAGTCAGATAAAAACAAATGTTGGCAAGAATATGGAAAAAGTGTAACCTTCATACATTGCTGGTAGAAATGTGAAATGATGCAGTCACTTTGGAAAACAATCTGGCAGTTTTTCAAAAGGTTAAACAGAGAGTTACCATATGACTCAGCAATTCCACTCCTACTTATATACCCAAGAGACATGAAAACATATGCGCATGCCAAAGCTTGTACATAAATGTTCATAGCAGCATTATTCATAATAGCCCAAAGTGGAAACAACACAAATGTCCATTAACTGATGAACAGATGAATAGAATGTAATCTATCTATAGAATACAATATTACTTGGTAATAAAAAGAATTGAAACACTGATCCATGTTATAATATGAACCTCAAACACAGCAGGCTGGATGAGAAGAGCCAGTCACAGAGGATCACATATTGCATGATTCTGTTTATACAAAATATCCAAAATAAGAAAATTAATAAAGACAGAAACTAGATTAGGAGCTGCTTAGGGACTGGGGGTGGGCAGGGAAGGTTACAATGAAATAAGAAGTGGCCACAAAATGTTTGGGGTTTCTTGGGGGGTGCAATGACAGTGTTCTAAACTTTATTGTGCTAACAGCTTCACAACTGTAAATAAACTAAAAGCCATAAAATTGTACATTTAAAATAGGTGAATTACACAGAATAGGTAAACAATATTTCGATTAGGCTGTTATAAACAGCAAATCGATCTATCATTAGGATCAGGGTGGCTTGGATAAAACAGAGTGTCACAGTCAGAAGCGCAGAAAACAATTAAGAAGCAATCTCTGAAACAAGGTATGAGATGATCGTAGCTGGGACCAGGGTAAGAGGCAAAGGTGGGAGAAATCAGTAAGTATTATATACCTTCTGAAAGATGAGTCCATATCCTTCATTCTGATGGATTAAGTATGAAATAAGAGTTAGAGGTAAATGTCATTTTGGGGTCTAAGCAGATGACAGGGAGAGTTAGTATGGACTCTGAAGGGGTCACTGCTGGAGGAAAGCCTGGAGGGTTGGGGGGACCCATGAGACTGGAGTTTACTCTGGGCTCTGTTAGCTTTGAGATCCTATTAGACACCTAAGTGGAAGTGTTGAGTGGGCACATGAATCTGACACCAGAGGGAGAGGTCAAAATTGAAAAATAAGATAGGGATGGTCAGCATTTAGATATTCTGAACCACGAGATGGAATATCACATGGAGCATGAGATCAATACAGAAGCTAAGAATTCTAAGGGCTGAGTCCTGGCACTATGCCAGCATTCAACAGTTTGGGAAATGAGGAGAAAGCATCAAAGGATATGCAGAAGGAGTGACTATTGAGACAGGAGGAAAAACAGATAAATAAGGAATCTTGGGGCCAAAGAAAGAACATATCTCAATGAGAAGAACTGATCGCCATGTCAAGTACTTCTGAGAAGTCCAGGAAGTTCAGGACTGAGAATGGACGTTCAGGACCAATGGACGTAGTAGTTAGAGAACATGAGTGTGACCTTCACAGAATTAGTTTTAGTGGTCTTAATCTGGAGGCAAAAGACTGATTGGAGTAACTTCAAGAGAGAACAAAAAGAAGAAAAAAAGCATAAAGACAACTTGTTCAACTAGTTTTTTCATAGAGAAGTTCTAAAAAATGAAGTGGTAGCTGGAAGAAGTGTGTGTCAGGAGAGTTTCTTTTTTTAAAATGTGAAATCTTACAGCATGTTTGATTGCTGATGAGAAGTATCTGGCAGATGAGTAAACAGGGAATGTTGGCGATATAGGACAAGAGGAGACAGTGACAAGGGTCAACTTCTCCCTAAACAAGAGACAAAACTGTAGGTCTCGTACCCATGATGGTGATCCAGACTGAGACAAGAGCATGGACTGCCCATCCACTGTGAAAAGAGGCCAGAGAAGGCAGCAGTCAGAGTTAGGAAGATGTAGAAACTGGAACGTGAAGACATCTTCTATTGATTGCATCTGTGAGACAAGAAGCAAGGTCATTAGCTGAGAAGGAAGAGGGAAGAGGAGAGGTAGGGATACAGCATTTTGAGGAAAGAGAAGAGGAAAAAATCTTCCTCTGGGAAGAGAGGGAATGACCATACCAGATATTTCAGTGACTATTAATTAAAGCGTTACTGTTCATCATGTATGTTTTCACTGGCCACTTTTAATTGTATGGGTACAATCAGAGAGTGGAACTTAATCAAGGCTGAGGTTTTCCAGAAGAGAGTAATGAGGAGGGAGAGGGTGAAGTCATTGATGGGATGCAAAAAAAAAAAAAAAAAAAAAAAAAAAAAAAAAAA
>NW_019154096.1:16888692-16904549 GCF_002288905.1 Enhydra lutris kenyoni
AAAAAAAAAAAAAAAAAAAAAAAAAAAAAAAAAAAAAAGATTATAATGATGGCCCAGGGACTCTAAGCTAGTAGAGTGAACTGAGGACGTGGAGGGGATTGAGGGACAGTGAAAGGTTGGTGGGAAAATGGAGTGTAGGTCCCAGTGGGGAAGAAAAAATTTGGAAGCTTGAAGGAGGAAGAAACACATTAAGCCATTATCAGATATCACCACCTCTGCCTGAATTCATTTACAGGCGCTTGTTAAATTAAATTAAACTTTAATGCATTAATACCATCGGCAATGTTACATGGTGTATTAGTTTCCTGGGGCTGCTTTAACTGGGTGGCGTAAACAATGGAAATTTATTGTCTCACAGATCTGGAGACTAGAAATTCTAAAACAAGGTGTTGTCAGAATTGATTCCTTCTTAGGGTTGTAAGGGAGAATCTGTTCCATGTCCTTCTTCTGGCTTCTGGTATCTGCAGGAATTCCTTGACTTATAGATGGTATACTCCCTGTGTCTTCAATAGTCTTCCCTTTGCATGTCTGTCTCTGTCCAAATGTCCCCTTTGTATAAGTACATCAGTCTTATTGGATTAGAGCCCATCCTCGTGACCTCATTTTAACTTGATTACTGCTGGAAAGACCCTGATTCCAAGCAAGATCACATTCTGAGATATGGGGGAGTTAGGACTCCAATGCACTTATTTGGGGGGATATAATTCAACCCTTAACATTGGTATCCTAAGAAGTAATATACATAAAGAAAAAGAAGTAATATACATGTTGAGGACATAGGCAGGTGTATGTGCCAGCAAGATATTTTAAACTGAGAGTGATCAAACTTGAACCTAAAAAAAAAAAAAAAAAAAAAAAAAAAAAAACAGTCTTTTTCAGTTGTTGGATGTTCATTTGAACAGGTACCAAGTCATCCATTACCTTTTACCTCTACTGGTGGCAATAGGAAGGTGGGAGTACAGAAGTGGGGAGTGAGGGAATAGGAAAGCCAGAAAAATTACCTGGATGATGGTCCAAACAGAGGCCCTGGAGAAAAATCACACAGAGGCTTTTAGTCCCCAGCTAGGGACCCGAAAAACATTTCTCCACCAGAGTCTGAAGCTCCTTTTCCTTCCTCATCACTATCTATGAAACAGGTTGGCCATTCTGTATTATTGGCCCATGGATGGACTGGCATTCTCACAGCCTTAGGAAATGTCATGCTCACCACTGAGTCACGGCAAACCACATAAGCCCTCAATACAAGGCACTTCTCTCTCCGAACTAAGGCACCTGGCAAAACAAATACAGCCCCAGAAGTGACCAAGAGATGCCCAAAGACCTTGTTGAAAATATATAGGAAGCAGACACCCAGTGTCTGGGCCCCTACTTGAGGAGGTATTTGCCAGAAAATCTACCTAAATTGGGATCTAATTGGAAAAAGTCAGGCAATCTGGTTCACCAGACTTCTAGAATTATGATTATCAAACTAAGACCAATGAGACCCATCGATCGGCTGCCATTTCAATGGAAGAAAACCAGTCCCGATTTAATTCATAGCCATACGGATTATTTATTACTATCTGGACTATTAGAGGTCACTAAATTTTAGTCTTCATAAATTAAAGTCAGCGCATTACAAGTGGATCGAGGATGCTAATTCATTGCTCTGCTAACAAGTTTGGCTCCCAAACAATGCTTAGCGACATTGCCAACTCCAACATAAGCCAGGCACACACAGCTGGAATTCCCACAGGTTTCAGGAATTGTTACATTGTTGTCAATGTACTAGCAATGTTGTTTTGGGTTGGTTGGTTGTGGTTTTCAAATTGTTGCTATTCTTGTTTTTTAATTACAGATTACTGTGGTTTCATTATATCATTATTAATTGTGTTTGTTGTCAGTTGTTTGGTAAACCCTACTGTATGTAATGGTGCACATTTGCACCGAGTATTTTAGGTCTATAATTATCCAATAACTAAACTTCAAGGCAAATATGAATCATCCAGACCATTGCTTCTACAGCAGATTATATACATACATATATATAATATGTGTGTATTTTGTATATATACATGTATGAATACATACACATAAATATGTACATATAAGCATACATATGTAGTATATTTACATATTAAGTGTTCCTTCCAAATTTGCTTGTACAATGGCATTTTGTTGGTGATAAATATTTGTGCTTTTTATTTACACAACTTCCATTATTGGGTTATTTTTGTAGGTGTAGGGCATTCTTTTATAATAAGAAATCATGTATTTATGTATCTTACCTTCTCTTATATGATAAACAGTAGGTTTTGAAGTTGTAAGAAACGGATTAGTGACACTTTCTTATTTTGTTCCCCATATAAGAGGATATAATGTGCTGCTTTTGTAGGTGTGTTCCCTGCCAGGATTTGTGTCTGAGGCATCTCAGAGTTGGAAGCCTTGGCACTTGTGTGGGATGACAGCTTGACAGAGTTTTTGGGATGGATATGTACAATAAGGTGAAGCAGTTCAGAGCAAGGGCCAGATCAAATCCTGACCCTACATTCTAGTGACATGACCACAGGAAACTTTTTCAATCTGAGTTCCAACTTCCTCTTCTGCAAACTGAGGAAACAGATCTACTTCACAAGGTTGTTACCAAATTAAATGAGATGAAGCATGCAAAATCTTTAGCAAAGGGTTTAGCTCCCCAAAATGGCAATATTCTTATTGCTGGGGTTATTACCATCATTAACATATCAGCCAGGATGGGCTAGTTTATACAGGCCTAACAAACAGCACACAGAGAAAAGCTCAGTGGTTTCTAACAGCAAGATTTATCTCTTGAATTCACGACGTATCCATTGCAGGTTTGCTGCAGCTTTGCTCCAACTCACGTGTGCTCGGGGACCCAAACTGGAACATTGTTAGCTGTTGTGGCAGAGGAAAAAGAGAGAAAAATGTTGCTGGCTCTTAAAGCTTTTGCCCAGGAGCCATGCATCACATTGGCCCATATTTCATTGGAGGATGCAAATCATATGGCCACTTGTACGTTTAACAAGGTGGGAACATGTAACTGGCCCTGAAGAAAAGGTCCAACAAGGAGAAAGGAATATTTGGGGAGCAGAGATATCATCAGCCATACTATTACTAACTCAAAGACAAGGGGAGGCAGTTAAATGATGAAATGACCCATCTGAGGTTTATTCATGGAAACATGAGTGGAAATGAATGGTATCAAGTCTTGGTTACCGAGGGCACAATCCCCACTTCCTCAGTCTGGGAGTTGACCCAGGTTAACTGTTAGGGTCCAAACTCCCTGCCAATGCAATACAAGCTATACTGAACAATCATCTGAAAACAGACCCTACAATGAGGGCACCTCTCCAAATCTCTCTTATATTCAGATCTGCCTTCCGCTGCCATTTCATGAATGCTCAGAGCAGTGAGTTCAGGCTGTCCTCACCACTACTGCCTCACTTCCAGCCAGATTCTCCCCATGCCAGAGCTACTCCAACACCTTAACAAATGCAAAGTGCTCTTTCCCTCTCAGTTTCTCTCCTCCCCTGCTTCCTGAAGTGGCAGGTCTTGCTGAACCATAAATGTCCCCAAGGAATAAGTAACTAAATTATTTGTGTGGAAGAGGGAGGAGACACATAAAAAGGTAATACAATTTCCTGAGAGCTGAACTTAGAGAAGCAGAATGATGTCCACTCTCAGGGGATTTGTTTCTACATCCATTATGGGCCTACCACGAGCTAGACTGGGAGCTAGACTCTGGGAATGTTCACATCTCAGTCAGCTCACCGTCTCAGATTGAGTGGCCAGTAACTCAAAGGAAGGATTTAGGGATGAGAAAGCCAGGGGATGGGAAACTGAGTCAGGAAGCAACCCACACTTACAGCAAATCAAAATTTGAGCTTATGTCAGTTAGCAAATATAAAAACACACCCAACCATGATGACCCTTCCCCCAAAGCCACTCAGATGCAGGCCCATATTTAAAGACTGATACTTGGGGGTCTGACACTTCCTGGACTCACCTGAATGATGAGGATGAATAGATTAGATTCCCCCCAAATTCACAAGCCATCTTGGCAAACTGTCTAAAGTGTCACCTGGACAGCACAAGAGATCTAGTCTAGACCTGGCTCCAGGAAGCCGAGATAGTATTGTTGTACCCCTTTAAAGTATGAAGTTGAGGCCCATTGAGATAAAGACATGTAGGGAATGAGTGAGGCTCTGGCCTCCTGTTTCTATGCAGGAGCTTCCCCAAACTCCAGCCATTCCTCTGCTACCTGCGGAAACCATGCCACAGCTACGTGCCACCTGCCGTATTATAACCTAATCCTTTTAATATTGAATTACTCTTTTTAAACTGAACTTAAATTTAATCTTTTCCTAAGCAGTAGTAGCTGTGAACTCACAGCTTTGATGTGCTAATTATTTTGCGTGATATACTTGAAAATAAATAACTATTAAAATATTTTTAAAATGAGTCCATAAACCCCAGACCCCACAGGTGATGTGCACACCAAGCTCAGAGGATGTACTCTGCAACCTGCTGCCCATGCAGAGTCCCACTGTGTGTCTCTGTGAGGCTGGCCATGCCTTCATTCTTTCTCCTATTCTTCCTTTATCCATAACACAGACCCAAGCCAAGACCCATCTATTTATTTATTTATTTATTTATTTATTTATTTATTTATTTATTTACTCAGAGGTGCTTCAAGGAATGATTTGACAACTTTGGCTTCTCTGGTAGACTCCTGAATTTCTTTTTGAATGTTTGGCTCACCTGAACACCAACATGTACGTTGGGGGATTCCACACCTTATCAGCCCATCTCACCATAAAGTTGATACAAACTCTACTGGGCTTCCTGCAGTGAGGGCACAACCATGTAGTTCAGACTCAGCTCATCTGATGATCTCACATGAGAATGTGAATTCAAAATCTGGTCACACAAAGAAGTGCCACCAAGAGCCCGTCTACAGAAGGTAGCAGACACCTCCATCCCTCTCCTCAACAAGTTCATGATCTAGAGCGTTCCAAACAGATGTCATTGGATAATTGTAATATACTGAAATAACTATTCTAATTAGGACAGGTGCAGAACACTCGATGCAGAGGTTATGGGAAAAATCACCAGGGAGGAGATGTTTGTGTTGACTCACGAAGGATGGGGTTTCCTAAAACAATAAGGAAAAAAGTAACTCAATTCATGTTACCTATTATTATTACCATTCGTACAAGATTTGAGTTACACAGGCATGGATTCAAGTCACAGCTCCAGTAGGAAGGTTACTTTCTTCATCTGTAATCTTGCCCTATTTGGTTCTGCAAAGAATAAGTAAGATGATTTAAGTAAAACACAAACTAAAATACTTGATACATAGGTTCTTCATAACTGTTCTTTCTCTTCCCAACTCTATTTTTGGTTTTAGTTTTGGTTGTTATTGTTTTTTTTTTTTTTTCTTTATTGGAATGCCTTTCTCCACTCCATTTCCAACCTAGAAAAAAATCTACCTATTATTCAAATTGTACTTGAAATACTGCTTCTTCTGTGAAGCTATTACTTACCAAGAAGACACAATCTTCCCTCCTTTGAAATCCCTTTAAAGTTCTTCTTGACCTCCATAATGCTTTGCTTGTGGTTGGTACATGTTTGTTGAGATAAATTAAATTGCCCCCCATTCTGACTCCTGTTCATAGTGTTAATGTCTGCTTAGCTGTTTTGTTCATTTGTTTGTTTTTTCAGTTCTTTCCATGTGCCCAGCTAGCATTATGGCCATGACAAGGTAAAACTGATTTTTAAAAAATACTTGTCCAGCAGTTGGGATAACTAAACTACAATGTGTCTTTGATCCCAAGATTCTGCATGTCCCTCCACTCTTAGCCAGTTTTGTTCCAAACCTGTTTTCTTCTCTCCACATGATACACAGCTACTGCTCCTTCCACATACCAGAGAGGGTCATAGGCACTTGGGATATGTCAGTGAATAACACAGACCTTGTTCCTTGTCCATGCTGCAAAGGAACTTATACTCTAGTGTGGGGAGAAGGTGAGCAATCAAATAAAAACACAATGACAATGGTGCTACAATGGAAAAGTACAGACAGACTTGTTCTAGGCCCAGTCTGTCTCTTGTCTTGCTTCACCTAGCCACTCCGCCATCTTTTCTTCCTCTCCACTCTCATCCTAGTATCTGTAGGTCTGAATTCTTATCTTTAAGGCTCAGTTCAGTGCCATCTTCTTCATGAACGTAGAGAAAAACATGTGCACCTTGTAAGCATACAGAGAGCCTTTCATGTGCAGCTTCTCACCCATACTACAAGCTCCCGAGGACAAGTCTTCACATACTTCATCTGGGTGCCAAGACCTCCCAACAGAAAGCCAAGAAAGATGCACTCAGTAGCTCTTTATGAAATGAGCAAATGGTCCTCCCCTTGTCCTGCCACATCGTACCTAAGGAACCCCCCATCCATATTCTTTGTAGGAAACCTGTTCTCTTTCTGCCTCCATTCAGGAATATATTCTTTACAAAAGGTAAATAAACACTTGCCATCCAGAGATGCCAAGAACTTAGAACATTCTACATCCTGATTTCCATGGTAACTGAAGTTGTGCGTAAAGAACTCTGCCATGACAGCATCTTAATCCTGAAAGGCTGAGCATTTTTAAAATTAATTCTGCTACTCTGGCCATAATGGTTACCTGGATTGCAAGCTGCTGCATACATCAATACTCTGCATTTTTAAACCCACCGTCACCGTTCCACTGCATAGCCACCACGAATGTAAAGTACTACTCACCAACAGATCATCTGAAGTTGTTATTGGAGCCCTGGATCAAGTCAACACTTATTGCCATTAGTAAAGAAACAGAAACTTAGAGAACATCAGGCTAGGCTATACACATGTTATTCCTCAGTTCCTACAGAGCTCACGACTTTTCACCATATATTTGATTTTGATCTTAGGTGCTATGCATAAACAGAGCCATAGGCACTGCCATGAGGGCTGGTGAATGTGCACGCCTCTGTTTATTTGGGAAATGTCAGAGCTGTGGGGTTTTAATTACCCTGAGCTGGTAGAGATCAATTTGAAAAACAAACATATTAGTAAAAAAATCAAGTGCTCTTTTGCTGCCAGAGGATTACAATTGAAATCATAGCATCTTGGAGCTTTACAGCTAGAAGAAACAGAAACCAGGCGGAGCCAAGCCCCTCATTTCATGGGTTGGGAAACAGAGCCCCAAAAGTTGAAATAGCATGAACCTTGTTTAAGAACTTGGGTTCTGCTATGAGATCTTGTTCAAATCCCAGGTCCATGACTTAGCAAATGACCTGGAAAGTCACTTGACCTTTCTGGGCCTCAGTGGCCTCATCTGAAAAATGGGGACAGTGATAGAGTTGTGAGGATTAAATGTGGTAATGGATGTAAAGTGCTCAGGATGGTACCTGACGTAGTCAATAATCAAAAATACGAACTTGAGTCATCATCATCATCATCATCAACATCAACATCAACATCATCATCATCATCAACATCAACATCATCATCATCATCATTGTCATCATCAAGGTCACAAGGTTTATTAGTAACATTGTTTTTGCCTGAACTAATACCTCCTTACACATACTGAGTTTGGTTTTATAAAGATTAAGAAATAAAGATAAGTCTTATCCCAATAATCATATGGTCCAAATTAGTTTCCAAATCAACTTTTACAGTAACTCAGTGTCCTCCCGTGCTCACTGAATCTGCCAGTAATTGTACGTTCTACATTGTCGCAGTTCTGGAAATACAGTTCACTCAGCATGAATATATTCTTGTCCTGAATGTGTAGCCACTCGAGAACTAGGATTTGCCAAGATGTTTAACTTTAAAGAGTACAGAATCTCAGTATATTTGGCTACAATTCTTTTACCCTTTCCAAAGGCCCCAACTTAACAAAACACGATGCTCTTTGTGGCTTGATCTAAATGGATAATCCGTGACTCAGAAAAAGATGATTTCAGAGCATGACATGCAAATGCAGAATTCATGGCTGTTTGTTTAAAATCTGGGCCCTTTTCCTTGACTGCATTTACTATAATTAGAAGACTAGCTGTTCTCACAAGGGGTTACAAACACACCATGGGCAATGTTATACGTGCGATGCCAGAAAAAAGATTAATACATTTATGCTGAAACCGTCAGCCCCCAACACAACTTGCTTATCTAAAAAAAAGGAAAGAAGGGCACCTGGGTGGCTCAGTCAGTTAAGTGTAGGCCCTCAGCTCAGGTCATGATCTTGAGATCCCTGCTCAGCAGGGAGCCTGCTTCTCCCTCTCCCTCTGCCCAACCCCACTGCTTGTGCATGCTTGCTCTCTCTCAAACAAATAAATAAAATCTAAAAACATAAATAAAAAATAAAAAGAAAGAGAGATTCCAGAGAAGGAACACACTAGGAATTTGAATGACGATTAATAGCCAGCCAAGAGAAGAGAACTGTTTACTAGATTCTCCGTGGGATGGTGGGAGACAAGAATGGAAGGACTGGACTGTGTGATGATCCAGCCTAGAATAAAACCTTGCTTTCAGTGGCAGATTCAAGTTTTGTGGGGTCCAAAGCTCACATAATTGGGGAGAGCCTCTTTGAGTAAAATAATACAAAGTTATAAATAAAAACTACTGGGACCTCTCCCAGAATCTTACAAAGGGCCCTGGCAAGGGAAAGGCCCTGAAGCTTAAGCTTCATTAGTAAATCTGGTAAATAGTAAATAGTAAAGTTGATACCATTTTCACATAGGTCAGATTTAGTAAATTGATTAACGGCTGTCAAAGTTGAGGAACTGTGGTTTGACTCCTGGGTCGACCATTTATAGCTGTGTCTGTCACTTTAGGCAAATGTCTTCATGTCTCTGATCTTCATTTTCCCCAACTATAAAAGAGAAAAAATAAAATCAACTTTGTATGGTTATGCAAATGTTTAAAATTCATGTAAAATACTGAATTAAGCATCTCACTAATATCTAGCAGGTGTTCCAAAAATAGTAATATTGTTTTTATTTTTTATTTCCTATATTTCTCATCTAGTTCACATATTAATCCTTTTGGTACACTTCTAGAAAATAAGGTTTTCCCCTTCAGTGTCAACCTTTGATAATCTAGGGATTACAATTGTCTAAGCCTTTATCTCTTGCTTCTCTCCTTTGATGCCTCACTTGTTCTCATGATTGTTTTACCCAAAAATGAGTATGGAGCAGGGTGAGAAATGGAATTCGAATTAGCTAGTTAGCATTCCGGAAAAAAGAAAAAAGAAAAAGATACCTAGTGTCCCAAGTATTCAATCCCTTTGCCCCAGGCCAACTGTTCTAGATCAGCCATTCCTTCCCTGTAATGGCCACAGACCTCGGGGAGCAGGGGTGGGATGCAGGTACACACATGTGGGCTTCTGCATCTTGTTCCTTCCTTGGTCAGGTTGAGAAGATGGAACATGAGACTCAGGGGTTTTCCAACTCTATCCTTTCTCCTGGAGATACAGACAGTGTCTTCAGGTTTAGAAATAAGGACGTGTCCCTACCTTTCCACAGTTTGCTATTGTTGACATTGCTGCCATAAACACTGGGGCAAACCATGCGAGACTCTTAACTCGAGGAAACAAAGGGTTGCCGGAGTCTAGGTGGATGGAGGGTCTGGGGTAACTGGGTGATGGACATTAAGGACGGCACTTGATGGAATGAGCACTGGGTGTTGTACGCAACTGATGAATCATTGAACTCTACCTCCGAAACTAATAATACACTTTATTATAATACTAAATATTACTACTAATAATACTAATAATACTGTTAATTAATTGAATTCAAATAAAATTTTTTAAAAAAGAAAGAAGGGCACAAATTTTTCATTGAAAAAGAACAGCCTTACTTCCTGGGGGTGTCAGTCTCACATTTGACTCTGCAGGTGGAGACAAGCTTCAGCTCTGCAAGGAGACACATTGTGTAGATTTGAAGTCACGTTCCACTACTGACTGCTGGTGGGACCTTGGGCAAGTTAGTTTCAGGAGATGTAAAAATCGCACCTACCTCCCAGGATTCTTGTGAGGGTTCAATAACATATGTATGTAAAACACACAGTATAGTTCAGGGCCAGAGGGGAGTGGGAGGGAGGGAGAGGGGGAGAGAGAGAGAGAAAGAACAAGAAAAAGCCCCAAAGAAATTCAAAGCATTCAGTTGTATCTCAAAGTATGAAGAACTAGGGCATGTCCCAACAGCTAAATGGCCTTCACAGGGCAAAAAGACTTCATCCTTTTGTGCCAAGACAAGCCCTGGGCACTTACCACACTGTAATAAGAAGGATCTTAAGGCCATATCCAGGCATAGCAGGAAGAAGTACCATGATCTATGAATAATGTCTGCCATAGACATGGGACAGAGCATCTTGCAACATATAGTCCCCACCTACTAGCTCCGCCTTCTCTGCTCCTGGGGATTCAGATCATTTTCCCAGGCTCTGTCACTAGATAAATATATGAGGTCGCTATTTTAGGTACAACCTCAATCTTCAGAACTAAGAAGACCTACCATTTATGTAAAAATTAAATAGTTCTTCACAATAAATATGCCAGGAAATAACCTAAACAATAGGAATCTCTGTTGTTCTTCCTATTGCTTTATTAGTTAGCTACTTGGACCTTCCAATTCCATTTAATTTCTGCAGTGCTCAGCAAAGTCTGTTAATTCTCTTTGGAGACAGAAACAACTACCACCACCTCCCTGATTTACAGATTTCTAAACATTTCAAGACAGATGGTGTTCATTTTAATTCTGCACTGTGGATCTCACCTGACGCTAACTTTGGTACATAGTAGGTGCTCAATAAATACTTTTAATGAATTAATAAGATCTATTTTATGCCAGCTTCTTCATTCCGATAGACACTTGTGAAAGACAGATATGATCTATTACTCATTATCTGTTCGCTTGCCCCATTCCCCCAAGTGATTGACATAGGGATTACAATTGTCTAAGCCTATATCTCTTGCTTCTCTCTTTTGATGCCTCACTTGTTCTCATGATTGTTTTACCCAAAAATGAGTATGGAGCAGGGTGAGAAATGGAATTCGAATTCCATGGTTAGAGCTTTATAATGCATGGTAAGAGCTTTATAAATATTTGTTAAATGAATGAAGTATTAAAGACAGGACTGCCAACCCCCATAGATTCAAATTCCTTCTGCTATCTCTTCAGTCCTCTTGTTACATAAATCTTTCATATCAGCGCATTAGAGTATTGGAAAATTTCCCATTTGAAAAGCTCACCAGAGAACGTTCCCCATAAAGAGGAATGGCCCCTATATCACCTTATTACTCACTAAGTTCACCAGAAGTGCCATTTGTTGAATTCCCCCAAGCTACTTCCTTTTTTGTTTTTTACTTTCCCTGCTACTATCTGCCCGGTTCTCAGAGGGACTGCTCATTCTCTTCCAGCCACAAGCAGTCACTGGGAGCCAAACGCCTTCTGGTCCCACTGTAGCAAATGTCATGAGCTTCCCTGCTGCACCTTGGGCTGGAGAAGTTTCCATTTACTGAACCCAGTAAGCACCTTTATAGCTCGATGACTCAGCAACTCATTTCTAACACTCGATCAACGCATGCTATGTTTCCATCATGTGTTGGTTAAGTTTAACTTAAGACAAAGATTTCTTCACACTCTTACTCCATTTTGCTTCCATTTCCAAGGCTCTTTGTGTTTGTGCAGAAACCAAATGGGCTTTCCGCAGGCAGATGGATGCTGGTGTTTTATTCGACAGGTGTCTACC
Organism: Enhydra lutris kenyoni; assembly: GCF_002288905.1. Lineage (NCBI taxonomy): Eukaryota > Metazoa > Chordata > Mammalia > Carnivora > Mustelidae > Enhydra > Enhydra lutris. The sequence continues at coordinate 16,900,466 of NW_019154096.1, forward strand.
TACTATCTACCTATCTTCTCATCTTTCTAGTCTTGTTTTTTCTCTCTGCAGAAACTTGTCTTTTATTTGTTTCAGTTCATTTAATCTCATTTTATTGCATTCATCTTTGTTAGCTACTCAAATCTATTTGAACTAATGTGGTTTATGCAACTCAATGAATGTATATATATGAATGTATACACACACACACACACACACACACACTCACTCACTTGAGGAACAACACAAGAGAATGAATGGCAGACAGCAGCAAGTATACACTAGTACACAGAAGGTTAATTTGAAGGGACATTCAAAATCATCCCTCTGAGGTTAGGGACACTGGCCTAAAGTCACATGACTGTTTAGTGGCAAAGTTAAAACAAGTTCTCAGGTCTTCTAACACCAAAACTTGTACTTCATCACATCCTCAGTATCTTACCCAGTGCTTAGTGTTAAGGCAAATATATGTAGTAATCCTTCTGGGCAGGTGACTCAACAGATGTGAGATAATCTGTCATCATAGGGCAAACACCATGTATCCTCTAAGAGTTATACAAGCAAATGTCTGCCCTTAGTCATAAAGTCTTTTTCAATATATTTCTTTAGTCTGATGGAACTTGGGGTACTATTTGATTGGCTGAAAAACTCTCTAATTCTGAATCAATTCAATTTAAATTTATGTTTTTGAAACACTCATTTCTCTTTAAGAAATATTTGAAGGAGCTTATAGTAGGAAAAAGAAAATTAATAAAATAGGACCCAAAAGGGAGATTCGGTCTTGAAAACAGTTGGTAGTCAGTGACAATAGTTGTTATCTTTGCACTTTAAACATGGCTCTGAGTTTCCTGGAAGTCCAATCAAAACAGAAAATACAATTAGTTGTGTGGTTCTCTTTAGGGAGAAACAGAATCATATTTTCTCAGAAGAGAAGAAATTTCCTTATGTTAAATTCTGAGATAATTTTCTCACAGGGAGCAATACTTGGGGGAATGTAATAAATGGTATTTTCAATGACAATTCTCAGCCACATCAAAATCCACACAACTTTTCTGTAGCAATTCCAGCAAAGAGACCAAGATGATGTCTTAAATTATATGAGAAATATTCTGTGAGGGACCCAGCAGTCAACTCAATCAAAGGGGAAAGTGTAGGTAATCTAGAGAAAAGGGCAAATTACATGAGCCTTAAATTATTCTTCTTCAACTTTTCTTTCTTCCAGGCTCTGAACAGGTTGTAGATGTGATACAGTTTCAAGGCCTTACTCTCTAGCAAGAACACAGAGTGCAGTTATCCAGAAGACTGCTAATTGAGGGGCAAAGTTAAAATTTTGACAACATGTAAGCAGGTGTTAAATTTGATACTGCCTTGGGCAAACCGTCAAGCCCAGGCCAACTTCCTGCCTGAGTGAAAGACCTCCACCCAGAGACAGGTTAAACTTCCTAGTCAGGAAAAAGTAAACAACTCCATGCTGCCTTACTCAGGGCTGCCTCAGTTTCCTCAACTGTAGGATGGGAATAAGAGTTGGCCAACTCACAAAGTTGTCAGTGGAGAGTGACAGTGATAACATGCAAACATCCTTGGCACCTAGTGGATTCCCAATAAAATGCTACATGCATGAAAAAGTAAGTTTCAGTTGATACTATAGACTTCCACTGAATGTGAACTATTCATCACTCCAAAAGAGATCTCAAAACCAGCTTTAAAGGACCTGTGTGTTCTCCCTCCTTTTCACGTGTGGTTGTATCATGGCTCCAGTCATCGAGAGCAGAAGTCACCAAACTACTGCCCTTAAACCTAATCCAGCCCACTGCTTGTTCTTGTAAATAAAGTCTTACTGAAGCACAGCCACCACCGCCTGCTTTCCTGATGGACCAGCAGCTGAATAGTTACAACAGAGACCATGCGGCCCATAGAGTCTAAAATATTTCCTACCAGGCCCTTTACAAAATTGCTTGCTGACCTCTGAGCAAATGTCCTCTTAGATGCTGCACATCATTTCAAACACGGAACATTCCAAACTATGATTTTCACCGGAGCATGCCCATTGATGAGCATCCATGCCAACTTACCCTTCTCAACCTTAGATCCTGGTTCCTATCATTACTGCTCCCATCTTCTGAACCCAGTTAATGAATCGAATCCTACCATCTTCTTTTCCCTTTAAAAACTCTCACAGTCTACAGCCTTTCCATTCTACTCCCAAGGTAGCCCAGAGGGCAACTAGACCCGCCCTTTATTCTCCTCCCCTCCCCTCCCCCCCCCCCCCTTCTTCTCCCCTCTCCACCATGACCCCCCACACACACTCTCCTCCATACACCTGCCTGAGCCAGTGGCCTAAAATGCCATTTTTACCCTTTTCCAATCCAGCTCAAGAGTCTACAGTGGCTCCCACGGCCTTTTACACCAAGTCTGACTTCACTATCTTGGCTTTCATAGCAGTTTACAGCCTGGCTCCACAGCACATGTATAAGTCGAAGTCCATTCCTTCCCCATCCACATGGAGCACTGTGGTCTGGCCCATCTCCATCAGCACCCACCTTGCTAAAATCTCACCACCGTTCTTCATTCCTACCACAGCCTCTGTTCTGGATTGCATTGAGTCCTCCAAATTCCATATGTTGAAGTCTGGACCCCTAGTACCTCAGAATATGACCCTACTTGGAAATAGGGTCATTGCGGATGTGATTAGTTAATAATGGAGTAAGATGGGCCTTATAAGTGTTTTTATTAAAAGAAAAAAAAAAAAGAAAGGAGAAATTTAGAACCAGAGACAGAGGGAAAACACCATGTGAACATCCAGATCAGGGGGATGTAACTGTAAGCCAAGAAATGCCAGAGGCGGCCAGCAAGCCACCAGAAGCTGGGACAGGGGCCTGGAACAGATTCTCCCCATGGCTCTCAAAAGGGTCCAAATCTGCCAACACCTTGCTCCTGGACTTTTGGCCTCCAGAACTGTAGGACAATAAATTTCCACTCTCTAAGCCCCATCTTTGGTACTTTGTTAAGCAGCCCTGGCAAGCTAATACAGCCTCCTACCTGCCCCAGGCTCAGAGGCTTACTGGAATAAGATGGCCCTGAAGGCCCTGTGATATGTGGCCACAGAGAAGTGACAGGTAGAGAGGTCTGTGAACAGCAAGGGAGCAATTAGGGAACCCAGCAGACTGGCCCCTCCCTTCCCAAAGGAAACTCAGCCTGCTTCCTCACAAGCCTGCATGCTTTCCCGGATGTCACCTCATTCCTACCGGGTCAGAGGTCCAGCAGGATTGAGGAAAGCCCAGATCCGGAAATGCATTCCAGGGATCTGCCTTCCTCGTCTTGCTTCTAAATATCCACTCTTCCCCTCCCTTCCTTTCCTCACTGAAGACTTAAGTCACAAGTTTTGTAAAAAGCAAGTTCTGAGCCAAGCAAATCCGTTTCAGGAGTCCAGTGCCCGCCCTCGCCCTGCTTCTGTCCTGGAAGTCTGGACATCTAACTGGAGGTGGCCACAGTCCTTGAACGAAGGCCACCCGCGAGAGGCTGCCAAGACTCCAGCGTTGTCCAGGAACTTCAGGGAGCTAAATTGGGACCTATCAACTCATTAAGGAGACTTCTTGTGGGGAATGTGACCCTGAGGAGTGAAGAGAGGCAGAGGAGCTCTGTGGCCCTGTTTTGCTCTTCTACACAAGCCCACATGACGCTGGCTGGCTGTTGGTGAGAAAACAAAACCTCCTCCAAGTCACTTGACTCCAGGAGGCCAAAGGCCAAGCCAACCGTTCAGCCACCGAGTCATCACAGACTGTGTGTCTGTAAGTGTATTATCCTCTTCCCCCAGGGACATCTGGTAAATTCAAATGGCTTGGTAAACTTCTTATCTCAAAGGATGTAGAGCGAGCAGTGATCAGATTTTCTTAATCCCAGAGAAGAAAGAAAGACACTCACTCAACTGAGGACATGGCTGATAAGGTAGAGGGAGAAGCAGTGCCAGCTTCATGGGTATGCAGTGTGTGCACAGGAGGCATGCATTTTTATTTTGCTCTGAATCCTAAAAATTATGTAAACAGTTCTGGGGGAAAGTGTGTGTGTGTGTGTGTGTGTGTGTGTGTGTGTGTGTGTGTGTGTGTGT
>NW_019154096.1:16904559-16977574 GCF_002288905.1 Enhydra lutris kenyoni
TTAGCCAGGAGGTAGGAGTTGATGATGAGTGATGAGTAGAGAAAGAATGGTCCAAATTCAACCTAGGAGTAAAGAATAATGAGAAGTCCAGTCTGTTCTCAGTATTTATATTTACTCGGGTTCAATAAAGTTGCCACAACACTGTATTTGTGAACACTGAACAATGCATCGCTCCTAGGGGAAATACAAGGTTAGGTTCCTGTGAGCCTCTGGTCCCAACATTTTCACCAATTTATCCACATACAACCTACTTTTGTATGTGTTTATGTTTAAAGACACCTTATTAAACATACATTGTTGGTTCGTTAACATAAAACTCGCAGCCCACAGCTCTATAACTCAAGAGGGAACAAAGCTTATCTAACCCGTTTTCTCTACAAAGCACACCGTAGCTGGTTTGCACTTGGGGGCACCAGACAGCACTTCAGCACAGTGTTCAGGGGCCACTTTAAATAGTGAAATCACCAGCAAAAAGCACAAAAGTGTGAAAACACGACACTACACTCACTGTAAAAAGGACACGTGTTTACACCCTGAGAGAGGAAACAAGGCAGATGTTGCCTCATTCGCCCTCTGCTGGGAACATACCTGCCCAGTGACTCAATTCACCACTCTTCATGGGTCCAAAAAAATCTGCAAAACTGCCCCAAGTATTGGCTGGGAGTTACAAATAATTCGCAAGCCTGGAATCCACAAATAAGGAGGATTGAAGGTGTCTTCAATCAGGATGGGGCGCCTGTCGGACAATTTCTGCTCCATCACTGCTGCATGACCTTCAGCAAGTGATTTATCCTATCCGTTGCTTTCCTCTTCTCCATCACTTGAATTTCTATTCAAACTTCAAGACACAAGAAGCACCATTTCCACCATGAGGATTGTCCAACAACCTCAGTAGAAAATGAATTGTTTCTTTTTTTGTGGTCCCAAGTCACTACTTCTCCATGACATCTGCCCCGCATCTCTTATGGTGCCTCGGATAATAGCCATGTTGTTGGAGCATGGGGCAGCTTTATCTACACACACTACACCACTCCGTCTTCCTCCTCACTGCCTTTAGTTCCACTGATCGCTACCTCCTGGCTCTCATGGCCAATGACTACCACGTGGCTGTACACCAATCCCTGCTTTATGTCACCAACACGACGCAGAAAGCCCACTTGGGTTTTGTAGTTGGCCCTTGTGTTTTTGGTGTGCCTTTGTGATGAACTGTTCCTTTATCCTCAATATTTCTCATGTGTGCCCCTTCTGCCATTATAAAGACGATTTAATTATGCTTTACTGTAATTCATTGTTGATCTTCTCTTATTCCAGTTAAGTAGATTATAAAATCTGTTAGGAGAGGGATTATTCTTATTCACCTTTATAGCCACAACACTAGTGAGCCATTCTCCACAATACAGGTGGTGAATAGGGATTTATTAATTTGAAATGGGAATAATAATCCTGGCCTTATCTATTATCATTTTTTAAATTGTAATAAAACACCCTTAGCATAAAATTTATCATTAGGAGCATTTAGTACTTACAATGATGTACAACCATCACAGAATATTTCAACACCCCCCCCAAAAATACAACAATCCCATACCCATTAAATAATCATTCCCTAATGTCCCCTTCCTTTAGGCCTGGCAAGTACTAATCTGTTTTCTGTCTCTATGGGTTTGTCTCTTCTGGACATTTCATGTAAATGGAATCATATAATATGTGGCATTTGTGTCTGGCTTCTTTCACTTCATGTGATGATTTGGGAGTTCCATCATGTTGTAGCATTACCAATACTTCATTCCTTTTTTATGGCTGAATAATATTCCATTGTGTGAATAGACCATATTTTGTTTTTTTCATTCATCAATCTATGGGCACTTGGGTTGTTTCTACTTTTGGCTTTTATGAGGAGTCTGCCATAATATTTTAATACTATGATTCACTACAGAAATGTTAATGATAATGACTATTTTTGTTACACATAAGGACTGCCTATTTACCAATCCCCTACCACATCCCCACTAGACTATAAGGTCCTGAGGGCAAGGACTTTATCTTGCACCCTGTGGATTCCCTAGGGTCTTGGCTAGTTCTGGTGCAGAGTACATGCCTCAACAAATCTGCTGACTGATGAATGATTTCTGCTTAGAGGTTTGACTGCCCTATCACAATAGATACAAGACATAGCAAAGCCCACTCTCCTAAAATCATAGAATATTAGATCTTGAAGAAGAAACCATTTGGTCCAAAATTGCCCTTGAATATTTTTGGCACCATCACTTTCTAGCTGTGTGACCTTGCATAAGTTTCTTAATCTGTTATTCAGATTCCTTATCTATAAAATAGAGGTAATAACTTGATCTACCCTCTAAAGCTGTTCTGATGATTAAGTGACTTAATACATATTCAATGCTGATTATTAGGAATGAGGAATTAAGATCAAAAAGGGTAAGCAAATTATCCAACATTGCACAGCTAGTTAGAGGCAGAGCTGAGATTAGAACCCATATCTCTTAGCTTTCCCATCTTCCATGTTTGAAGGCTACTCAGAACCCATGGGGAACAGAGCTTTCCCCTATACTGAGATCAGTACTACTTCCACAATCATATTCTCTGGGGCAAACATCACCTTCCTTGAACAGGTGATCTCCAAGCACGGTGGGCTTTTTTTTGTTTGGTTTGGGGGCTTGCTTTTGTTGTTATTGGTTTTTGTTTTTATTTGTTTGTTTTTGCTTTTGCCTCCTTCCACATGCCAAATCTAAGTTTTTGCCTACCTCAGGAAAATAGGACATCTCTTGGAAACTAGCACATTAAGTCTACTAAGAAGTTCTAAGAAGTTCTACATCTAGATCCCTGCTCACCCAGCAGTTCCAGAGCATAAGGAAATAAGAAATCTTTTCTCAGCAGAGAATCTCTATCACCATACTTGGAATGCCAAAACAAACATAGTGTTTTGGCAAACACTGGCCTCAGTTGTCACCCTTAACATCAAATGAAAGAATTTTTTCTAGTTTATTCACTAGAACAGTACCTGGCAACAAATGCTTTTTGTTGAAGAAATGAATAATTTTTTTTTAATTTTTTATTTTTTTTATAAACATATAATGTATTTTTATCCCCAGGGGTACAGGTCTGTGAATCGCCAGGTTTACACACTTCACAGCACTCACCATAGCACATACCCTCCCCAATGTCCATAACCCCACCCCCCTCTTACGACCCCCCTCCCCCCAGCAACCCTCAGTTTGTTTTGTGAGATTAAGAGTCACTTATGGTTTGTCTCCCTCCCAATCCCATCTTGTTTCATTTATTCTTCTCCTACCCCTCTAACCCCCCACGTTGCATCTCCACTTCCTCATATCAGGGAGATCATATAATAGTTGTCTTTCTCCGACTGACTTATTTCACTAAGCATGATACCCTCTAGTTCCATCCACGTCGTCACAAATGGCAAGAAGAAATGAATAATTTTAATGAAGATAGCTACTTGGAATTTGAGGTATTGGCCACCGGTGGAGAAGAAGCCCACACATCAGCTGCTGGGTCTTCAGTCTAATTGTCCCCAAGCAGAAGATACCCCGTTGAGTTGGCTTTCTCACAAGAAGAAGGCTCCCATCCACCAGGCTACTGGCCTCTTGCTTTCCAAGATGGCGAGTCCTTGTCAGAGCAGCCCAAGGATGTAACTCCAGTCACTGCTACCTGGTTCACTAGACACCTTCCCCAGGTTACCAATGTTTCCAAAGGCAACAGTCTTCGTGACTTCCACATAAAAATCAGGTCCCCTTATAGATCTGATTTGAGTAAACAGCTTAAATGAGTCTAACCTGAACACTCATCAGTGAATGAACTCCCTTCCACTGGGACCTGCCAGTCCTTCTGGGCTTATCTAGGCAGTAACCAAGAGCACTAGGGAAAGGGAAGGCTGCTTCAACTTTTCCTGGCAAAGGGGCCTTCCTTTTTAGAAACTTTAGCTCAGCTAAGTGGAGACACCTGGTGTTTGTTGTTGCAACTTCAAGAACAATACATCAAAGGCTGCAGGCAGAAAGTCAGGCTCCTCCTAAAAATTGCATCATCACAAAGACTGTTGGAGAAGAGGAAATGCAAATGGCTGGCCATCTCACGCCTAGGAGACTTTCTTCCCTCTCATATTTTCTACAGTCTCTGGTTTTCCTCCATACTTTTGTCTTTAAAACATAGGGGAAAACGCAATTACACAGCACCCAAATTTTGTGAGCCGCCAGGCAGGAGGAGAAAGCCTCCTTCCTGATTGTTTCTTTTTGTCAGGTGTCATATCAGAGTGCTAACTTGTGAGCACTAACTGGCAATACTTAATAAGTAGCCGGCGTACCAAAGTCCCCCGCCCCACCCCCAATTTTTTAAGTCTATACAAGGCCAAAAGAATATTAAAGTTTCACTGTGGAAGAAATATGGCCACTGCCAAGAACTGATTAGTCATAAAATCCACAGCATTATCATCATCCATCACTGCCTTTCTTTTAATGACTGAATAAAGAGAGAGACATCAAAGTTTTCAAAATAAGGTTATAAAAACGCTGTACACAGATGAGGCCTCCAAATATTTTGATAGAACCTGAACAAAAAAAATACAGAAAAATCATTGAAACAAATCACAAAACATATGTTGTTATGTTTTGCTCTAAAAACCATGAAGTTTATCCAGAACCCTATTATGGTAACTGCTTAGCTTTTCATGCATTCCTAAATTACCATGTAATCTAAAACCTTGTTTTCAGCTGCCCTATATTGGAAAGTCCCTTAAAATAATCAGGATGATTACAGGATAGTATTCAGAAAGAAACTTGCTTTTATTATAGTAAATGAAAGTGTTATTTATCAGGCAGTCTCCTTTAAAAAAAAAAAAAAAAAACTACCTCAGAAACACAATGTATTCAGGAAATACCTAAACCAAGGATTGCATTTTGGGCTCTCTACATTTTCAAACACATGGATAGTTGGTGTAAAAATATGTTCTTTTCCTGCAGGGACTTGACTGTAATTAGTGTATGCCAAAACTCTCTCACAGAGATTTCATTGTCTTATCTACTTACATCATCTTAATGCGATTTTATTTTACTTTGTCAAAGTCATATTAATGTAAATGTGTTCTTGATAGCAAACAGAGTTCTTTTTTATGCAAAACAGGATTCAGCTGACTAATAAAACAGCTTGCAGTCTATTAGACTATAACAGTAATGTGCTTATTTTGTTTCTCAAATCAAGACTGTGTCAGAAAGCTATAGACAGAGATTTGTCTTGTTTTTCACAATAATTGCTAGGGTGGGGTTACATTATGATCTTTAAATGAATAGTATCGCTTAGAACAAACACTTCATATATCTTTTATCTTCCCCTGCATACAGTTCTGAGTTTTCTTTGAAAATGCTGCGCTACTTTTCCACATAAGTCATCAGAATGTTTCCAAAGAATTTTAACTGCCAGATTAATTATATCTTGCAAACAAAGATAGATTGCTTACATTCTTTATTCAGAATTCCTGCCAGTATGGAGCAACTGGCAACAAATTAATTTCTTTTGCAACCATGCAAAATGTTTTGCTATGAAAAGCTCTGGAAGGTAAATGGATCCTTTAAAAAAAAAAAAAAAAAAAAGCAGGTTGCTCATTCTGAAAGGCTAATCTGTAAGCAAAGAACAGAGGATTAAATGAACTTCATGCTCTCTCCCCTCCTTTTTAGCATCTATGTTATAGCCTTCCGTTAATGTATTCAGTTAATTAAGTATTGCTGTGACCTGGTGGCAATTTTTGAAATCCAGGGAATTTTTCCCCCTCTAAATTCTGCTTCCCCCACAGAGCAGAATATAATCTGTTTCCAGTCAGTCTGTTTATGTCAGCTGTGCCTCTACTACAAGCCTCTAAAATGTTTTAATAAATTTATCAACCAAAAAATATTGCAAACATTTCATTTCCTTTGATTCAGACACACACACATACACACACACACACAGGCCTCTGCCTTCATTGCAAATTCTTGCTGGTATGAATCATTCTAAGTAATATTTGCTTTAACTTTCGTGTGGTTCTACAAACAGCCTTTATATGGCTGGACTTCAAAGCTAGGAGAAATAAAGGTTAGAAATGTGATAGGAGTAATCTATTATTAGGCATGAAACATTAAACCACTTTTAGCTATAAGTCTTAAAACTTGAATAATCTAGGTTTTTAATGTAGTGCATATTTATGGTGCTTTCCTTACACAGGCATTTATCACAGGGAAGTGTTTGGAGGAGAAATATTTTCCATTGCACTATGCGTCACAATTTGGTTTAATTTTTCCTAATATTTAATTTAGAAAAATGGTAATATTATAACAGGGTTCTCATGTTTCCTCGCCAAAATGCTTGGTGTTCCTCACAGAGTAAAATTAATGCTACCAGCCTGCTGACCTGTAAGTCAGGTTTCAGTAAAGTAGGCACGGAGCCGGGAGAGCAGAGGAAGGGGGTGAGTTAGGGTGGGTAGGGAGATAAGATCTCTTTCTTTGACTAGAAGGAAGAAAAAAAAAAAGGGCTTAGAGGAATGTCTCAACCCACCCATGCCATCAAATGACAGAAAATAAGCTGAACGTGTATTTGAGCTGGGGAGTGTTTGAAAACATTTATTAGCTCCATCCAGAACGACTTGCACTACAGGAATGTTAATTGTTAAAATCTGTACTGCAGTGATTTCTTGAAGCTGGGGGGCTACATGGGGAGGAAATTCAGCTCCTTGTTTCTCTTTTTCCTCCACGTATATTTGCTCTTAAAACAAAACAAAACAAAAAACAAAAAAAACTCATGTTATGAAATAAGTCAATGTCAGATGGGGAGCTTCCTAGCACAAGGGAATGCAAAACAGTGTTAAGGATATATGCATATGCAGGAACAAAAAAACAACATTGGTAACATTTTGTTCTTGATTTAATTTGTGCTCCTAATACAGTAAATTAAAAATAAGTCCAAATGTTAAACACATCAGTATTCAGTCACTACCCATGTGCCAGGAAAGCAGCTATCACTTTGGACCTGGCCCGACTCTCTCTGGAATCTTGAGGAGACAGGAAATCTGACCCCCAGGAAATCTGAGTCCCCAAGTCCATCAATGACCCTATAGTTTGAGGATTCCTCATTTTCATCTGCTGATTAAATCCCAGAAGCTACTTCACATCTTCTCACACTGTGTCAAAACTGGGGTCTCTCAACAAAGCTGAAAGAGAGTATTGGCTTGGAAAGATGGAGAGAAAAAAATGGCTAACAACCAGCCACAAGCAAGATACTTTTCGAGGAAAATTCAAGTTAAATTGTAGTCTATTCGATAATTATTTTTGAGATTTATGTACTTTAAGAAGGTTGGTGTAAGTCCCACCTTCCACTCCCCTAGAATTTTATGACTGGGGTTAAAGATAGGATTGAATTCCTATATGCCTGAACTAGAAGACATTCCAGGGATCACAGCACTCTCTTCTTCCATGGGTGATGCCTGGGGAGGTTAAAGACAGGGCGTGACCAACATCCTACAGTGAATCTGGCCCTTTTACTAGACATGAAACCCAAGCTCCAGTTCCCCCAATGCTGTCTGTTGTGTGATACCACACTGCCCTTTCACTTTGTTCAACAACAAAACAAAACAAAATAAAACAAAAAAATGAAGTTAAACCCATGGGTAAGAAAAATAATATATTTCTTCAGGTAATTACAGCAATGGCTCTTTACCTAATCTGTGTGTTATTTCACCTGTATTTTTATTTTATTTTTTTTAAAAGATCTGTTTATTTTACAGAAAGAGAGAGTAAGCTGGGGGAGGAGCAGAAGGAGAGGGAGAATGTCAAGCAGACTCCCCACTGAGCTTGGAGCCCGATGCAGGGTTCCATCTCACGACCCTGAGAACATGACCTCAGCCAAGATCAACAGTCAGGTGCTTAACTGACTGAGCCATCCATGAGTCCCACACCTCTGTGTTTTTTAAGAATAAGTATAGCTTCTTTTTTTTAAACGAAAATAGCAACTCTACAGTTCTTACCCCTCCTTCCCTCACACACATCCTCCTCCCCCAACTTCCCCTGCTTCCTCTCCAGTGTACTTTTTTGTGGTCTTTGGTCAATCTGGTTTAATAGGTTACCTGTTGCTGACACTCTCACTTCACACAGAAATGAAGCTCTCTGCTGCGACATGCTTTCTGGAAGCAGAAGCATATGAGGCTGTGACATCTGTAAGTCTAGGAAGTAATAGCTCCCCAAAAGCAATGCGGAGAGCTGCAGATCTTGCCGGAAAGGAAAAGAGTTAATTGAAACTATTTGGGGCATGCAGTATTGAACAAGGAGACGGTTTCTGAGCAACACATATCTAAACGTGGCTTGCCAAAGACCTGCACACTTTTAATTTGCTCTACAAATTTGGTTAGCCCTATAAAGTGCAAATATCAAACACTGGTCATGGAGAGCATTAAACATTAACCAACTGAGACCTTAAAGACTGGAGTAGGACATTATAAAATTAGAGGAGAAAGATATACCAGGCAACTCTGGGAAATTAGGTTAAAACTCCAAAAAAGAATGTTTGTTGGCTGAGTAAAAATAAAGTAAAAACTATTTTGAGACTGGTAACCATTTGTCTCTGTAGACAGGCCATTTCCCCCTCTGAGATTATATTTTTAAAATCAGGCAAACTTACCAAAGTCTATTTGATTTTCTGATTATTCTTTAAGATGCAATGTATTACCACCCAAATGAGCCCTAAAGAGGGATATTTCAATTGCCCTTCCCAGACCCATTACCTTACCTGGAACTGTGCATTTTATCCATTCGTGTGTTGATGTGGCTTCCATGTTTCTTCGTCAGGGGTTCAAATTCTGTAGAGGTTCAATAAACTTTTGTCAAGCAGCAAGATAAAAATGCTCTTTAAGGCAGTAAGAATGGCTTCCAGGTTCACCCATTCAGATTGTTGGATAAACCCTAACACAAAAACCTGCTTGAGTCCCAGATGTACTATCTTCTCCACAAGGGGAATAAGCTCTTCCTTTGAAATAGCAGGATTCAGAAAAAGGAGAATAATACCATATTTAAGTACCTTGTTCTCTAAGTATCCTTTGGCCCTGCAGGCCTCACAAAGTAAATCCCTGCACGGTAAGAACAGTTTTCTCTCAGGAGAAATTTGGTACAGTATTTCTTTGATATCTATTAAGTGTCTAGGATAAAGTAGGTGACAGCTCTCAATAGCCCCACATAAGACATGGGGAGTCTGAAGTAAAAATAAGTTAAACCACTACTAGGCCAAGAATTAACTCCTAAGACAATTTAAATATGGCTGCTTATCTTCGTAAGATTAAAAATACCTACTCATGACAGAACAAAAGAATCCTTAGGAGCCCTGTCTTAACTCGGGTTGCCTGAAAAGTAGCCCGAGACAAGGATTTGAGTGAAGACATTGATTTGGGAGGCAAAAGAAAAACCAGTCAAGGACAAGGGAAATGAGACTGGATAGGGAAGCCAGCCAATACAAGATGTATTGACGAGCCAACTACCACCGTGGACAACGGGCGCAAACTCTGAGAGCCAGTGTAGAATACACACGTGTTATCCCACCACAGAGAGGGGAGCCGGGGTATTTATATACCAGCTGCCATCAGTCTTCAGAGGAAGTTGTTCCTGAGAGGCACTCATTCGGGGGCACAGAACAGCTGGCCACACAGGCTGACAAAGCAGGTTTTGGTGACCAAAGGAAGCTCTCAAGCAAGGAAATGCAGGAGATGGCAATTATTACACAAGTTACCAGGATGAGAGACTATGGGCAGGGCCCTCAAAGGCCCCTTTGGTGGACTCTAAGTATCAGAACTAACTTCCAAGAAGTTCAACAGTTGTTCTTTGTTGTATTTAATAGAACAGCTAACACATCGTAGGGACTTAATCAATATTTGTCAAATAAAGGAAGGACAGAATAAAGCATCAGTTAATGATTTTTTTAATGCTTCAAATAAACACCTTATGCTCTATTCAATATTGAATTTTTTTTTTTTTCTAAGGAAGCTATATAATATGAGCTCAGGCTTGGTATCAGACAGGCCAGAGTTTAAACCCCACTTCTGTCCCTTTCAAGCTGTGAGAGCATGAGCACACTACTCTTCTTCTAGTCTTGGTTACTCCATTTGCAAGGTGCCTATTTCATAATATCAAATGATACAAGGCTAGAAAAGTAAGAGCTACAAGGATTGGTACAGTAATGGATGCATACTTAGTACTCAATGCTTCTCTAAAGACTCAAGAGTCAGTTCTCTGACTTCATATCCCACTTGGGCCACCAACCATCTATCTTCAAGCAAGTCTTCTTAGCCTTCTGACGCAAACTTCCCCGTCTTAAAAGTGGAGACGAAAGTTGTCTGCTGCTCATTCCCCAGAGACTGAGGCCCTAAGCGGATATCATGACAGGGATAAGTCACACTGATGAAGCATGTCATAGGTTATACAAACCTTATATATACGTGTCATCTCATTTCCGAACAGGAAAGGATTCTGGACTTACATATCATTCTTCCAATTTAAGGGAGTGCTTCTCCATTTCTCCAAATGCCCCCCGCCACCGGTTCTGATTTGTGCTTAGATTATGTCATAGACCATGAAATGATCCAGGGACCTAGACGAAATCCACACAGGTACCCTGAGGAAATGGAGTTTGACTCCTCTCCTCAGTGCTAGGTGAGGCAGTCCGTGTAGGCATGAGACTGGTGTTCAGCAGGGGCATGCCCAAGTGGATTTTATAAGTCTATGTCAGGATAGAGTGTTAATAAAGATTCCAAATGAGCCAAGAGTAGAATTTATACCAGCAGCCACTGAACCAATGAAGTCATGGGGCAGGGGGTCTGAGTGGGCTTGTCTGAGACGGGCAGGTAAGGTAGGCCTTATACACACAAAACCCGAAGACAGAAGCTTAAAACTTTGCCTGAGGATGATCCCAACAGAATGTCTGAGCCGTCATTATGTGTCGGGTATGGTAAAGGATACACAGATGAACCTCCTTTTATTATCTCCATTTCCCGGTTGATAAGATGGAGGCTTAGAAGAGGAAGTTATTTGCCATGGTTATGCAAAACCATGGGCCGGCTCAGCCTGATGCCAAAGAGAGATTGATTTGAGAGAGAGAGAGAGAGAGAGAGAGAGCAGGCATGGTGGCTGGGGCTGGGGAAAACCCTGGCTTTCCACAACATTGTAGAATTGATAACATTCAAAATAAAACTATAATAGATAAACACCAAATAAAGAAAATCTAATTGATAATATATATTTTTTAACTTTCAACATCCTGAGGGAAAAAAGCGTTTTACAACAAATGAATGGAATGAGCATTTGAATCAAGAGTACACTCCACAAGAGAAAACAAAGTCATGGCCACAGCTTTCCAAACGCCCTTGTTCTAAGTCATTGCTAAGGTTTGCACAAGAATTTAGCCAGGTTAACACAAATAAATTTAAATAATTAGTCCTGTTTGTGATCAGTTTCCTTCACAGCATCTCAATGAGCTCACTTTAATATAAGGGGAATCTAAGAATCAATTAATAATTGCTCACTAACTAATTATTTGCTGAGCACTTACTTCGTGGTAGGGCACTGACTCAGTGCCCTACCTAGCTTGTTGCCTGTATTCCTCACCACATCCTTTTGGAGTAGGGGCTCTGAGTTTCTCCTTTTACAGATGTGAAACTGAAGCTCGGAAAGGTTGAAGAACTTCTCCAAGGTACCATTAAACCTAATGAATGGAAGCTTTGAGATCCAAATCCTGACTCCCTGCTTGTAGGACCAATACACTCCTTATCCAGAGTGCTTGGCTATCTCTGGAGCCTTGAACTCTAGTGATGGAAAAGTACCCACTTTTATTTAGGCATTCCCTATTACATGGGACAAATATGGGCTTTTAAGTATTATAAACAACTTCTTTTTTTCAATGTACTTGAGCAAACTCAGTTCCTAGGAATTCTTCTTGAGAACAGAGTTTATGTTCCAAAACAAAACAAAGCTTCCTAAAATGAGCCTGTTCATGACATAAATGTATAAAGAAGTCCAATATACAATTGCATACAATATATGATCCCAATTTCATACACATTTTTAAAACTTTCGATAAATATATATTTGTAAAACTATACCTTCAGAAAACACCCTATTTCATATGCAAGTTTATAATCCTGACACTTAACCTTATTTTATGAGTATACAATCTCCATAAAACTCAGCGTGGAATAAAACTCTAGAAAGAAATACAGTACAACTCAAAACATGATCTCTATTTCCTCTTATCTAAAAGAACAATTATTATACTAT
The DNA here is from genome assembly GCF_002288905.1 of Enhydra lutris kenyoni. Taxonomy (NCBI): domain Eukaryota; kingdom Metazoa; phylum Chordata; class Mammalia; order Carnivora; family Mustelidae; genus Enhydra; species Enhydra lutris. Next base: position 16,916,868 of record NW_019154096.1, read on the forward strand.
TATCAGGGGGAAAATGAGCATTAGTATTTTCTCTTTCACCATTATCAGGGATAGAGCTGGGCTTTTCTCATCTATTATCTCAACTAATATCCGCAACAAGCTTGTGATGTAGCTATTGTTTTGCCCATTTTAATAATAAGGAAGCAAGATTCAGAAAAATTAGGTGGCTGTCCCAGGGTCATATGACTAAAACCTGACAGACACAGGATTCCTACTCTTTCTTATTCCAGGCTGAGAGCTCTTTGCACTACAATATGACCCATCTGACAAATTATTTTTCTTGGCATCTATACATGTCTCCATGGCAAGATGATTTACTGAGATACTAATTTATGCTATGTCCCTGATTTTATAGGATACTGGAAGGAAAAGGCATTTTCTCCACCCTAAATCAAAACTGTGGAGAGGAATCATCCCAAGACAGGAGAGATTCCTAGGGCAGAGGTGACCTACAAGTGGAAAGGGACGGACAGGGTGTTGGGGTCGTTGAAGGTATGGATGGGATGCTGGCTCTCCAGGGAGGCTGCCCACGAGGCCCCCAATCCAGACATTTTGCCCAAAGATCCTGCTGCTTCAGCTTAGCCAGTGGCAAATAAGGCTGCCCACCTTTGAAACAAGGAATCCCAGGATTGCTCAGAGCATAACTAGAAAACCTCCAACCTGAAGAATTCAATGAATGGAACTTTCTCCTTCTCTGTCAGGTCAGGGCTCAGACTTTGTAGCAAGGCGTTTACTCAGACACAGGCACAAAGCCCAATTCACCAGGGCCTCTGAGGTGTTGAACTCATGGCCACCATACCAGGAAATTCATCCTCGTTGGCAGGACAGCATGAGAAGCAAACTCTGGTGAATACGCCAATAGTCCCCTGCTCCTGTTTCTCAAAAGTTTCTCCTGAGGCAATATGGCTGCCATTTGGAATGGCCGGAGCCCACCATCCAGCAGAAAGGAGCTGATTCCCGGTAGCCTGTGGGCCACGTACGCCATGCCCTCCCCACAGAAGCCACGTTTCAGTCCCATCAGCTCCTCCTCTAGCTGCGCCCCCCAACCCCCCGCGTGGGCTTCACGTCGATCATTTAGCAATAAATAGAAAATGCAAGAAAACTCCTCCCGGAAGTCTCCTTTTCATTTAAAACATGGAGATTTCATTGCTTGTGCCATGGCTAATAGCAGGCCACAAAGTGGCACGGCAGTTCCCCGAGTCCACTCTGGGGTCAGGCGCGTTACCCTCGGGAGCGGGGCTTGTCCGTGGTGCGCGCATGTGTTTTATGGCACATGGTCAGGAACTCGGGTGCTGGGCCTCTTTAACTCCCGCTTTCAGCAGCTGCCTTGGCACTTCCCTTTCACATAATTAAACACCCTATGGTATTAACAGAGTTATAAGTAGCACATCAATAAAGCAATAAATAATTGTATTCAGGAACACTCCAGAGCCATCATGCATTAACCAGCAGCTGTGAGCAATAGTTTTGATTAATCAATAAAGTTATGGAATAGGAAAGCAAAAGTCAGACCGGCCCGGGGAGGAAGCAGCCAGACTCCGCAGCGGTGAAGGAGTCTTATCTCTGAGGTAACTTGCAGGCAGAATATCAATTGGAAGCACTAGCCCAGGGACTAAGTGCAGCAGCAGGAATCCCCACCTCCAGAAACTAGTTAAAAATGCTAGTTAAAAACAAAGAAGCGGGACAATTCAGCTCTAAGGCAGGAGGGCTGCCTACTGAGACTATGGAGGGAGGGCCCCATAAAAGCAAAGTGCTTCAACCTCAGAAAACAAACCCTGGCAGCTGAGCAAGAAGGGGGAGCAAGAAGCAAGGAGGGGCATCGTGACAGCCTGCATCCCCATCAACGGGCCCACCGTGAACTGGCCCAGGGGCCTGTGGGAAGGTGCTCAGCCTCCTGCCAACAGGGAGGCGCTATGGGACATGATCAGACCACCGCTCTGAGGGCTGAGGCCAGGACAGGGCCAGGGAAATCATTTGGAGGACTGCTCAGAGCCCTCAGAATTGGCTGTGAAGTTTTGGGTTGCAGTGGCTTCCCTGGGCCCGGGGCCTGCAAGAGGGACCCAGGAAACCATATTTTTAACACACTTTCAGGTTGTCCTGCGGCACGTCCCATGGGGAGACCCTCAGGTTTAGAGACCCTCCATGGACTGCGTGGGCTGGGTCAGCCTTGCCACACGGGAGGCATGAGGTGGTCCATGTCCTTGGCTTGCCAAGCAAAACCCATTTCTGCCATTTCTAGTTTTGTGAATGAGGCAAGAGCTTACTTGTTTGCACCCATAGTGCAGGGCCCATGCTGCACAAAATCTCAGGGGCTCTTGTCCAAGCCTCTGAGATGTAGGATGTTCCTCCAGTGATTCTGATGGAACTAGCCTAATGCCACTCGTGCTGAGAAACATGCATTGATTCCACAAAATACTGAGGACCATCTATGTGCCAGGCACTGTTCTAAACTCGGGATCTTCAGGGATGAAAAGTAGTAATGATCCCTGCTCTCAGGGAGCTTTGTTCTAGTGGTGCCCCAGAGGATGTCCACGTCTCAGTGCGTGCGAGGGTGGGGACTGAGCCAGTGGACCTCACCCACCCAATCTCCAGTGTAGCAAGACAGCCATGTTTTAATGGCAGAACCATAAAAGTACACAGAAAAGTAGGTGGGTGGTATAGTGAACCCCCATAGATCTCCAACCTATTTCCACAACTCTGAACTCATGGGCAATCTTCCATACTCGCTGTCACCCCTAACACCCAGGTTTTTCTGAAGCAGCCCCAGAAAGCATATCATTTCATCTGTAAGCATTGTCAGCATGCATCTCCAGGACACAGATAACAATTTAAAAAAATAATAATGACTTCTTTTCTTACCTAAAAAGTTAACATTAATTTTTTAATATCATTAAATTTACAGTCAGTGTTAACCTTTCCCCCAACTGTCTCATATTTTTTAAGTGTATGTATGCAAATCAGAATCAAAATAAGGTCCAAACATGGAAATTAGTTGATACGTCTCTGAAGTCTCTTTGGCTCTAAAACATTTCCTTCCTCTCCCCCCCACCCCAACTCTCTGCTGAAATTTGCTGGAGTAACCATGTCCTCTGTCCTGTGTATTTCCTGTAATGTACTAGTTACAGCCAGACATTTGCTGGGAGTTGCTTCTGACTTTTCGGCAAAAGTATTTCAGAGGTCTGTCAGGAGGCTTTTCATATCTGGTTGATGTTTAGCTTTTTGTGAAGTCAGCAGCCTTGTACGGCCATCACCTAGATCCCTTATTTCATTAGGGGTTCGTGAAATAATTTGTGAATCACTAAGAGAATTCATCAGAATCATTACATTAGATCCCTTATTCAGTTACTGATATTCTAATTTGGATAACTTTAATTTATCAGCTGAATCCTTTTATGATGAAAACTTCTCATCAGCTTTCTGGTTACTCTGAGGGACAGGAAAAACAGGACAATGTTCGATTTCTTTATTATCAGTTTTCAAAATTAGTTGTTTCTTATCACCAATCAAAGGTTTTAGTAAGTATCAGTATAAATCCATGGGTCCAAACAGTTTGATGTGTTTTACTTCATTGCAGTTAATGTCCTTCTGAGCCTCATGTTTTCACACCTTTGTCCAGTGGAGCTAACTTAGATTGGCTTCTGGGTCCTTGCCATGGAACTTAGTGAAGTCTTTGATGAATGCCAAGATGTTCTGCTATGTTAAGATGTTCTAGGTGCTTCTTGTACCTGTCCTGCCTCTGGTCTGGAATTAGCCATTTTCCCAAAGAACCCTGCTGTATTTTTAATGAGCAATGGTATTTAAAGACCATATTCTGCAGTCCCACTTTTATCAGTTGTATTTACTGGGCTTTGGCATGAGATCCCATAGAATAAAAGGGTTTTGCTACTTAAGCATTTCTTTGACAGTCTCTTGTCTTGGGAAGAAAAAGTTGACAAAGGGTTAATGTGGAATATATCATGAGTTCCTGACAATTAACTTAAAATATAAATAACTCAATGGAAATATAAGCAAAAAATTTCAATAGGCAATTAAGAAAAAAATACAAATGTACAGGAAACACAGAAAAATGTTCAAGCTTCGAGCTGTCAGGGAATTACAAACTAAATCACTAATGAGGTAGTGGTTTTCAGCCTTCGATTTGGAAAGATTTGAGCATTACATTTTAAGTGGTGCCAGAGGTAACAGACATAGACACTCTCAGACACCAATGTTGGGACTATTAATTGACCCAACTTTTTCTGGAAAGTAAAATTTTAATATGTATAGCCTCTGACCCTGTAATCTCATTTCTAGGAATTGAGGCTATGGAAAGAAAGTGCACATAGCATATATTTGGATTTTGTCACAGCATTGTTTACAATGAAATTGAAGGGAAAAAATACATAAAGTCCACTAGGAGGGTACTCGTTGAAATTATGACACATGCTATAGAATGTTATGCAGCTATTTTTTAAATGTTATATATTTGTATTTACCAATATGTAAACATATCCATAATATACCCATAGTTCCACAACTAATAGATGTAGAATAATCCTATGTATATATGGATGGAGATATATATATATATATATCCATATATATTGATATATATATGGATCTATGTTTATATACATATGTACATATAATAGATAGGTGGTAGTTAGATAGAAAGACAGCAAAATGACTCAGAGAAGATGCACAGCAAAATGTCGAGTAGTTACCTTTGGTAGGCAGAATGGGATGAGAATGACATTTTCAATTTTCAATGCTTAATTTCATATTATTGTTAAAAAGTGATGACAATGTGAGTAGTTCTCTTTTTTTTTTTTTTTTGGTATAACACCCCTAACCAAAATAAAACAAAACAAAACGCAACCCACCACATTAGCTCCAGTTAAGACAATATCATTTATCAAAGAGTTTGACATGGGTTATCAAATTCTATCTTCATAAATCCATGACAGATACTTACAGAAGAACATGGTGGTCAAGGGTAATTGCTACTCACCTCGACCTTGGTATTTGTACCATGATTTAGTTTCTATGCCCTCCAAGCTTCTGTGATCATGACAGGATGAGATGTTTCTTCAAGACACCCCTTTTCTTGCACTGAGTTAACTTTCTGTGCTATTGCTTCTTTCTGTTCAGGTGTCTGGGTAACTGTTCCCAATAAAACTGTTGCCGCTGACAACTGTGGAAGCTTCAGAGGGTGGGATGCTGAGTGCTGCTGCTGAACTGTAAATCTATAAATTGTTACTGATTTCCTGGGACTCTCCCCATAACACATTACCACTGATCCCCATGGACTAGTCAAATGAAGTTTTTACCAAGGTGTTGCAGAAATTAAGAAGAATATAAACTGTAATCAAACATATTAGGAAGGCTCATGGGTGGCATTAAGTTTAAGGCTCTCCAGTGGGTGCATGATAGCCTGTCCTGGCTTCCTCTCTAAGTCCCATAAATTTTCTGCAACAGAAGATGGCTATATGGCTCATCTCATTTGAATGTGTATGGAGCCCTTGGTCATCATAGATGAGGTTAATCAACCCAACATCCCAAGGACATAGATCACAGTCATAAACTCAGTGTAGAAACCTAAACACTATACTGCAGGTTAAGCCACTTCCCTGAGTCCTACAACATTCCCTTGTGTGGACACTCCTACCAATATTGGAGCTCTTCTTGACATCCCCAGGTCAGTCAGTCCTCAGACACTCTTTTTGGCCTTATCTTTAGGGTCATCATCTCAGTAACAGTCACGTCTCTTTGAGTTCCAAGTCAAAGAGATTTCCATTTACAAAATCCCATTTATAAAATACCAACCACTTGCAAATTGAGACACCTGCCCATGCCATTGCAGTGGTTTTCATGGGACCCCACAACTGACCTCTAGCTCTTACAGGAAAGGCCATGAATTCATTCCTTTGAATTTCCACCACATCCCGGTGCTGTCTCTGTCCAATCTCCCTCACCTTATTGGACATTGGGCATATGGGATCTAGAGGAAACTTGATAACAAGCTCATTCATCCCCTTTTTAAACTCCTGAGCGAGTAGTTATGTGGTCATGACTTACAATATATCATAAAGATCATTTCATAGCAGCCAGGGCTAGCGACCCACTTAACATGTGGATCTCCTGGCTTGGTCTAAGCACGTATTTTCCTTCAGCATGTAAATTCAATGGCTCCTCTAGCCTTTCCTTTCATTTAAATGTTTTCAGGTCTTCTCCAACCTCTTGATTCAGACTTAGCTGCAATATTTCCTTCCTTCCTACAAGCATTCTTGAAATCCAATTTTTCCCAGCAAAACTCATTTTAGGCTCATCATTTCTTGTATGATGATATGACTGAGGAGGATTCTAAATAACAGGAAAAGTGACTTCTCTGGATGCCTTTCCTTTTGCATATCTGGAAAATAGCAAATTCCTAGTTTCCCTTCAATACCTTACCCAAGTATAATGCCTCCTCTTAGCCTTCCCTACTACACCCTTTATCCTCTGCTGGGCAGAAGTATTTTCCTCCATTTGTGCTGGAGTGATTCACAACATGCTGGTCTCTCCTGCTAGACTATGAACTCCCTACACAAGTGACCACATTTCTATATCACCCCTGGGACTCAGTACAGTGTCTGGCACACGAAAAGTGTTTAGTAAATGCCTGTTGAAACAAAATAAAATGGATACCTAATGAACCTCTCATTCTTTCCCAGTATTTATTTTTTAGTCTATTTAATTTATAATCTCTCTATAGCATGGAATAGTTTCTGCTCTTAAATGTTACATGCCACCTACATGTAGTTGGGGTTGACAACATTTCTAATTATACAGTATCATCAAAGAATGAGACGTTTCACATAATAAAATTTTCAGTCTTCTTTTCAGGATTAATATATCCTTCCTTTAATTAATTGTTGGTGACCTTTGTAAAAAGCATTATAAACTTCCCAGAGTTCTTAAACAGAGGACAATGATTATAACGTATTGTTTTCCTGATGAGTCAAGCAACCATAGGCACACCAGTTATTGTACTCTGATATCACATAATGAGGCCCTCGGGGGCTATTAAGGAAAGTAGATTTGTTGCCCCCCCACCCCCCCAACTCAAGACCCTAAGGTTCAGTGTATTACTGCTTGAGTCTCATTTTGGAGCTTTCTGTTTCCTTATTCGAAGTGCCATTGTCACTCTGTTAGCATCAAAATGTGAGACTTGCCTCTCCTAATTCATATTGTGTTTTCAATAAGTCATTGTTGACTGTGATGAATTGGTTAAAAAGCAAGGACTTTTTGACAGCTACTCAGCTCTTGTTCCTACTCTTCAAGTAAGAGGGACATTACTAATGTGAGGACAGCCAGGCAGCCACAGAACGGGAAAAATGTTACATAAGGATTGGATGCAGGGCTCATGATATGAGAAGAATCAGAGACATGAGAGAAAAACGGCAACATTCTATAGGATTCCAAGGGAAAAATAGGCAGAACTAGCAAATGAATGCACCAATGTTTTTATTCACTGAATTCTGGGGCCCCCCCACTCCTCATTTCCCAATTCTTACACTATGGTAGACATCACCGAATCCTCTGGTCTTCTTTTTCTTATTGGAGAAGGTCTTAGAATCTTTCTGAGCTTTGGTCTCCAGAAAGCCACCATTGGTCCATCTTCAACTATAGAATAGAATACTTTCCAATAGGCAATCTGGTAAGTAGTTCTCTCTACGCAAACAATGAATCATGGAACACTACATCAAAAAATAATGACGTGGGACGCCTGGGTGGCTCAGTCAGTTAAGCCGCTGCCTTCGGCTCAGGTCATGATCCCAGGGTCCTGGGATCGAGTCCCACATCGGGCTCCTTGCTCAGAAAGGAGACTGCTTCTCTCTCTGCCTCTGCCTTCTTGTGCGTGCTCTCTCTCTCTCTCTCTCCCCCTGACAAAAAATAAATAAATAAATAAATAAATAAAATCTTTAAAAAAAGAAATAATGATGTACGGTGTATACTGACTAACATAACCTAATAAATAAAAAACAAAACAAACAAAAGAACTATTATGTATTAGGTGGGGGCCATGTGCTAAGCAAAGTCACAACCACTTTATATCATTTAAAGTCTGCAATCACTCTATGATATAAACAACATTATTTCCCCATTTCACAGATGAGGAAACTAAGGCCCATGGAAGTGATGTAACTTCCAAAAAAGGCAGAGCTTGCAAGTAGTGGCACTGGTCTTTGAACCCTGGGTCTTCCTTACTCCAAAGCCCATGGTCTCAAACAAACCCTATCCTGTATCTCTTTTCCAGGGAACTGCATTTCTTATCACTGAAGATATTCAAACACATACTGAGTGCCTACTTAGCAGGGATACTGTTGAAGGCAATTAAGTATCATATGAGGTTAAACCAAATGACCATTTAAATCCCTGGCAATTCTGACAGTCTTATATTTCCATTTGCTCCTTGATAATAGAATTACTTACATGAGACAAGTCTCATAAATCCCAAATATCACTAGATAATTTCAAAGGTTTCTGTGTTTGCAGTTTTAAGATAATACATAGGAGGACATTGTTAATGACGTTTATCTAAGAGAAGCCCACATTTATTGAATTCTTTTACCAGTGGAAGATAATGAGTTAAAGCAGGTAATTAACCAGGAGCTAGAGTTGAACATTCTATAAAGCTGGCTGGGTTGGAGTGGAAACACAGAAATGACAAGTTGGGCTGCAAAAGACCTCAGAATCTTTGAGTGGCTGACCAACATCTGTTTCTCTCCTTTATGAGACAAATACTTATTCAGTGGCTATTATGACTGGGCTCAGGGGGTTCAGTAGAGGTTCAGGTAGACAAAACTCTGTCTCAGAAAGTGGCAGTCAGCTGGAGGCAGCCTCCTCTGCATCAGGACAACTGAGGTAAGCTACGAGTCCTGGCTTCCCTTTTGAGGAACCCATGGAATATATCTGCTGTCTCATCTAGTAGATAGCCATGCGTCATCTACTAGAAGTCAACTGTAATATCTCCTTCAGGTCTTATTTTGGGGGGCTAAGCACTCCCGATGTGTCAACCATCTCTCATACCATGTGGTTTCCAGCCTGCCTCCCATCCTGAAGATCCCGCCCTGGATCCATGTTAACAAATGGATTTAGAACTATCATATTCCAATTGTACTTTGACCAATAAAAAAGATGCTAGGCTTGCCTTCTCCCTCATTAGTTTTCCTACTTTTCTTATGGACCCAAGGGAAAAAAAATAGTCAAGATAGCAGGCAACATCCTAGGAATAAAAACTACTGTCTGTTGAGTACCTACCCTGTGCCAGGCACGATGTTAAGAATTTTCCTTGCAGTAACTCATTCACTATCAAATATTTTTCCACTTTAAACATGAAGAAAGGAATTGTAAGAGGCTGTAACTTCTTCAAAGTGACATTGCTAGTAAGCACTGAAACTGGAATTCAGTTGGGAATTCAGAATGGGAAACCAGAGTTTGCTGTCTCCCAAGGTCACAACCTATGGTTTGCATCAGGTGCATCACACCTTCTCTGTCCTGACATCTGGAAGGTGGGAAACTTCCGTGAATAACCGCTAAGGTGGAAAGTTCCTTCAACCCCCTGCTGTGCACAGTTGCCCTTCCCAAACCTCCTATACCCAAACAGCAAATGGGGCTTATTCTCTCACTAATTTATTTCCCAAATATCTACCTAGCAAATACTATGTAACAAGTACCATTCTAGGTTCTGGGCCATCAAAGGTTTAACGGGACAGACTAGATTCCTACTCTCTAGGACATACATACCTATGTGAATGATAAACACAGGAACAACACCCTGAGGGTAGTAATAAGTACTCTAGAGAAAAGTAAAGCAAAGGAAGGAAATAGAGGACAAGTGTTGGTGTTTCAAAATGTACTTGGGATTTTGGTTTTACTTAGGTATAGTGAGGCAAACGGATTAGGAGACAGTTGCCATTGAAAAAATAGTTACAGTTCCCACTAGGAGGGGGTCCACCTGGTCAGGCAAGGCCACATAGGGAAGCACCAGGATCAGTCAGAAGGCACAGGGAGCGAAGGGGAAGAGGGGGCAAAAGCCCCTGTTGTGGTTTTAAAGGAAAGGAATAGGTGAGTCAAGGCAAGCAGTTGAGCTGTGGGCTCTGGGCTACAGGGTGGTCTCCACTACCTGGCCCTGAGTGATTTATTGCAAAGGGACAGCTATCTGTGACTACTGGAGCTTGGTAAAGGAGATGGCATGGCGGTGGGGGGAGTAAACCTCAGGATTGGTTGGTTTACATTTCAAAGTTAGGCTCCTACCCCAAGGCAAGTGGTTTGCTCTCCCTAGGAATTAGCCAGCCCTGGGAGGGGCAGTCTCCCCCAAGGTCCTGAAGGTCCTGAGAAGCCAAAGCCTCTTAAAGTCAAGAAACAGAACAAAAACAAACAAACAAAACATGTTTAATGTAATGAGGTTTAGGGAAAGACAATAGTCTATCTATTCGTCAGGGACAAAGGAAGATTTGAGCAGAAACCTAGAGAAGATGAGGCTGGAGAGGATCCTCAAAGGGCAGAGGAAACCCCAAAGCCTTCTGGGAGAACAGGGTCTTTACCTGAATAGCAGTAAGAGGGCCAGTGTGGGGCGAGTGGAATGCATAAGGAACAGGACTGTAGGAGCCAGACCTCTCAGAGCTCTGGAGGCCATTCTAGAGTTGAGCTGTCTTCTCAATATAAACAGAAGACACTGGAGGGAATTTGGGGTTTGCTTGTTTGCAAGTTGACTTATTATAGAAAATTTCAAACATTTACCAAACTAGAGAAAAATAGTATCACACATCCCCATATTCTTACCACCCTGCTACAGCTGTCAATTCAGATGGCCTAATTCCATCTAAGCCCATAGTATGATTTCAAAAGAGATCCTAGGCATCATGTCATTTTATATGTTAACATATATCTCTAAAAAATGATTCTTTGTTTAAAAACATGACCAGTGTATCATAATCAGACCTAAAATATAACTAAATAAAATAATACCTGAATATCATCAAATATTTAATCATGTCCCCACCACCCACACAAACACAATTTTTATTTAAGTAAGATCTAAATAAAGTCCAACTGTCTGTGTCTTAGGCCTCTTTTATTAATCTGTGGGATCCTCCTCCCAGCCCCGCCCCCACCACCACTGCTAAGGATGACCAACCCTTCAGGTTTGTGTGGAAACCCTTCAGTGGGTTTCCAGAATGCTGGACTTTTCAAGTAAGTCCTGGGAAAACAGGTACAAGTTGGTCCCTTCTTTGCTTTACTCCCCTTGGTATTTCTTTTTTGACATGGCCAAGTTATTTGTCCTGTAGCAGGTCCCACATTCTGGATTTTGCTAAGTGCATTCCCATTGTCTCACTTATTAAATAGACCTCTCTCCCTTGCATTTCCTATACATTGACAATTAGATGTAGAAGCTAGGCCAGATTTGGATTTAATATATTTTTTTTAAGATTTTATTTATTTGACAGAGACAGAGATCACAAATAGGCAGAGAGGCAGGCAGAGAGAGAAGGGGAAGCAGACTCCCTACTGAGCAGAGAGCCTGATGCGGGGCTCCATCCCAGGACCCTGAGACCATGACCTGAGGTGAAGGCAGAGGCTTTAACCCACTGAGCCATCCAGGTGCCCTTGGATTTAATATTTTGACAAGAAAACTTTGTAGGTGGTGGAACATACATCCACACACTTTTTTCTGCCTAATCTTAGCAGCCACTACCGTTAGCTAGGTATGTTTTTTTCACTAGATAGTTTTCAAATGGTGGTTTTCTTATTCTATCATTGTTTCCTTCTTTATTAGCAGAAATACTTTTATAAAGAGAAACTTTTTCTCATCCATTCTTGGTTACTGTGAGATACAGTCACTGAAGGATTCTGAGAGGAGAAATGATAAACATCTCTGGATGTTTTTCTAAACATCACTCTGCTGCTGTGTGAACAACCGATTGTGGGAGTTTAAGAATAGAATCAAGAAAGGGGCGCCTGAGTGGCACAGTCGGTTAAGCATCCAACTCTTGATTTTGGCTCAGGTCACAATCTCAGGGTCATGGGATCGAGCCCCGGTGTTGGGCTCTGTGTTCAGTAGGGAGTCTGCTTGAGATTCTCTCTCATCCTTTCCCTCTGCTCCTCCCCCTACTTGCTCTCCAAATAAATAAATACATAAATAGTCTTTAAAAAGAGAGACAGAATAGAATCAAGAAAACTCTTTGGAGATTAACCCAATGTTCTAAGAAAGAGATGATAGAACCAGTGGAGGTAAGAAAAAGTGGTCAGACTTGGGATGGAGAGTCAGTGCTGAGGGCTGGAAGCAAAGTATGAAGGAAAGTGGAAGAGACAAGAATGACTCTAAGGGGGGCACCTGGGTGGCTCAGTGGGTTAAAGCCTCTGCCCTTGGCTGAGGTCATGATCTCAGGGTCCTGGGATGGAGCCCCGCATCAGGCTCTCTGCTCGGCGGGGAGCCTGATTCCTCCTCTCTCTTTCTGCCTGCCTCTCTGCCTACTTGTGATCTCTCTCTGTCGGATAAATAAATAAAAACTTTGAAGAAAAAAAAAAAAAGAATGACTCTAAGGTTCTGAGTAACTGAGTAGGCAACAGGACAGTTACTAAGATGGAAAGAACTTGGGGAGAAACAGATATGAGCTCAGAAGAGATAGAAAATGGTACAGTGAAACAAAATCTCGAAGCCTAAAATGCATCAAGAGATTTGAAACCATTCCAGAGGATCTTAATAATATCACATTCAAGTGATAGTCCACTAAAGATATGAGTCTTCTTTTTTAATTTGTGGTTTCTGCATCAAATAAGTTAACTCTTCTAAATATTTAGAAGTTGTTCTATTTCCAGTCTACCACTAAGGCTACATCGCCAATGCCATTTATTAGAGCTATGATGTCCATGTAAACCCCCAAAGGTGAGCCGTGCAGTACAAACATCACATTCACACATCTGGGTAAAGCAGCCAAAGCTGTAATAGCAAATTTACTTAGTCCAGAGGCTAAACTAATATTTCATGAAGGCCAAGAGCAGCCACTTTTCTCGCTGCTGACACAGCCTTCCTTTCCAGGGCCATTGTGGATGGTTGCGCAGATTCAACTCTAGGGAACGCCCTTCCCATTGCAATCCGTGTTCTTCCGTCCCCATGAAATCTCACTTCCTCAGGAAAATCCTGAAGAGAAAGAGAAAGGCAACTCACCTCAGTAGAGACGGTGGCTGTTTTGTAGGTAGCCAGAGAAGCCCTGGGCAGCTACTCTTCCCAAATTGCTCTCCCAGCATCGCCTGCCTTCAGTCGTGCTTTGCGGGCATGCTTTTTCAGATGAAACACCACCACGCGTACATTAATACACTTAAAGAATGCCGTTCAGCCAGAGCTCATCTACAGGTGTCACTCCCCTCCTGCCTTTTGTTCAGCATCACGTGACATTTTGAATTTTACAATCTCTGGCCCATTAAGCCAAATATAAAGTTTAACCTAGCTGATATCATTGGGGGAAAGAAGAAAAAGCAAACACACTTCTCCATGTTTGTTAGTAGGGATACATGACACACTATCATTGTTGGCATAAGGAGTGAGGGAAGAATGTGGGTGAGCACATGTATAGGTTTATTTGTCAACGTATTGACCCTGAAAGAGCCTACAAGTTTCCCACCATGGAGTGGGAAGCCATCTTGGAGAGAGGCAGTGGCACTGAGCTATAAACTATTACAAGACAAAAGTAAATAATAGCTTAGAGATGGGTAACACTTGACGGAAAGGAGGACAGTTTACATCATCTCTCGAGACCTGTCAAACTCACCTTGTGAGTTAGGCAGGACATGTCGTATTCACCCCATTCTCGAAATGAGAAAAAATTAGGTTGGGGGAAGATAAGGGATTTGCATGATCCCACTGCTTATAAAACAACAGAGCAAAGGTTCACTTTACATTCTGGATTTAGGGCCTTTGGGTCTGTGGGAACCTCTGGCTTGCCCAGTTGCAATTAGTGAACTTCAGGCTTCAGTGAGGTAGATGTTTCAAGTGTTAGTCTTCCTCAGAGCCCCTCCTCAAAACCTGTGATGTGAATAACTATTCTCACCCACTAATGCATGAGGCCATGTGGACACTCCTTCCCCACACTCTAGACTTAAGCCCAAGACCCAGTTACCATCTTCACCGGGATGCTTTATCCTGGAAGGTTGATGTCTATCGAAAACAGCTATTTTGGTTTTCTTGTATAATGTACCATATATTTTCTTCTAATTTTAAGAAGTGTTACAACTTCATTGTTTTTAAAAGGGAAAATGCAGAAATGCTATCTCATTTAAGGGGTAAAAATAATATTATGCTGTAATTCAACTGGAATTATATAATACAGATGTTTCTTTAACTATATGTACTGAAGTCATAATGCTATTCTATTTCATAGCCTGTTTTTCCCCCTTTCTCTATCATGAGCATATATACCAACCATTAAATATTTTACCAAACTATTATTTTTGACTTCTGCAGAGTAATTTTAGCCTACCATGTGGAAGAACTGTTATGCACTCAACCATTTCTTTTTTTGATGGACTTGTTTGTCCAGTTTCAGTTTTCTTTTCCTTTTACCTTTTATCATAGGGAACAGGTGCATATGTACCCCAATATTTACCATACACTTGAGTCCTCTCTATCCCTAATTTCATACATCTGACCAATCACTGACTCCTGCTGCCTTAACTCCTGCCTTCTTGCCCTCTGTCTTTCCTCCTCCACATCTGTTACCAATGCTCCAGTCCAAGCCTTTCCACATCCTTCTCTTAGACTGGGTTCCCTGAAATCCATCTGGGCCCACCCCTCTCCATTTTCTAACTCCAGCTTGGATGGTCTAAAACTCTAGTTGGACTATATTGCTCCCCTGCTTATAAGTCATTTTGTGGCCTCCCGTAAGCTAAGGCTAATGCCCAGTGTCCATTACATAGAATATGAGGCCCTTGATGGTCAGGCCCCTAGAAGCATGTTTTCAAGTACAATGTTCCGCCCTCTCAACCTCCAGCTCCCCACACCAAATGTAATAAATGGCCCCCAGCAACCTCTCCTGCCCTCTCAAGAGTCATACTGTGCATTTTCTAGATCTACCGTCTCTACCTATGCCGTTTTACTGTTCCTAAAAAGCTTTCTCCTCGCCTCATTTCCTCACCTGGAAAGCTCTTTTTAGTTGTTCAAAACTCTGATCAAGAACTTTTCCTCGGGAGAAAAGTCCCCCCACTTAATGCCTCCCCTCATCACTTCACCTACCTGCAAGCCTGTGCTAGTAGCCCTTCCCTCTTGGGTTCCCACTGGCCCCTGGGCACATATTCATCAAATGCTACCACACATTGCTTGCAAGGATGTGCACACCTGTATGTGTCCCTTGTTAGGCAATAAAATAATCCAGGGCCAAGACCAATTCTTTTTTACATTTCAACACCCATAAGCCTATATACAACACTTGGCACAGCACCGATGCTAAAGAAATTGTTAGTGAATTCAACCAATTTGTTCCAAGGGAGTGAGGCTCGTTGTGTGCTTAATCTTAAACTTGTCCCACCTACGTTGCTTCTGAGTCTCATTTCTTGAGATTAACTTAATCTGATTGTCTATTTTTGGTGGTTTACTGATTATCTACATGCTCTGCATTTCACACACATGACCTAAATTTAATCTTACCACAAACTGGCAGAGGTAGACAGCTGGTATTTCTGCCTCCTTCTAGAATTCACTCTTCTTTCATCTTATAAACTTACTCCAAATTTTCTCTGCAGAGCAATCCATCTCCTACTCCAGAACCAAGTGATTTTGTTGGAGTGAGTGGTGTTAACAGCACACACAGTGAGTGGGCAGGTGACTAAGGCCAATGCCAAATAGCATAGCACATTGTCCTAGCCACAGCGATTGTTTCAGAGATGAGCACGTGACCAAACGAGCCAGTGAGAGGCAAGAAATGCAGTTGGGCTGTTAAGATAAATGTACATTCTCTTTCCCAGAAATGATGCCAGAACTGCTATAGCCATCATGCCCCACCTTAGCCTCCAAATGACACCAACAAAGAGAAAGGCAGACCCGAGAAAGGGGAGACATCGTTGTGAATAAGCCCTAGACGAACGTGGGTTGAAAGCCACCCCTATGACCTGAACTTGTCACTTGCACCAGCGTATCAACTCCTTTTATCTACATAAGTCGATTGGAATTAGGTTTCCTATAATTCACAAACCAAAAGAGTCTTAATCCATATGCCCATGAAGGAATCCGTATGCCTATCATTACTGGAAATAATTATTGTAAATTAAGACTCCGGGACATCACTATAGGCAAATTATAGCTAATAAACAGCACTACTAAGATTCAAATTCAGGATTTTATAACTCTATACTTTGCTGTTCTCAGTTGTATGATGGAAAACCAACATAACGTAGAAAAGGGAAAGCTCACACAAGCACACACACACACACATATACACAAACACACGATCTCTACACCCTACCACGAGGGTATGACCTCTGTGAGTCATTCTGTTCTTCTCTCCAATTAAGACATATTAGTGCGTTAAACAACTCTGAAGGTCCGCCTCACACAATACAGAAGAGTATTTCCAAAAATGTGGGTACTCATTACTTTTTATTAGTCAAACTTTATTGTATAGAAATATTCTTTATTTAAAGGGATTTAATGGCAATCCTTCTGCGAAGTGAAGAATCTTAATGTTGAGAAGAAAATGAGTGCCATAATTTAAATCTGGGCATTGATCAATCAGGATCCCTTAAAATAAGTCTGATTTACAATTTAAAGAGAAAGGGAATCCTGACAGCATGCAGGTCATGTGTAAAAGTCAGAGCATATCCTACCTTGTGTTTCAAAGTTTTGGACAAATAGATCATTCAAAATGTCCAAATTACTTCCAAAGTCCTCCCAGGGTAGAGATCCTCAACTGTGTAAGGAAAATCTGATTTAAAGCAAAACAAAACAAAACCAAAAAACAAGAAAACAAACAAACAAAATAACTTCTGTTGGAACAATTGGTTTATCTAGCAGGCATTAATTTAAAAAGAAATTTTGGGGGGGGAACATCCTGAATTCCAAAGATTGTGCTAGGTGCCTGGGATATGACATTAAGAAAAAACAAGAAAGCCTGTTCTCTTTGAGGTTATAGTATGGAAAGTGCATTCTGTATGCTGTACTAGAAATTGAATATACAGAGATTAAAAAAAAAAGTGATACTATCCCTGCTCTCACAGAGCTTCATCAAGTACAATAACTCTAATCTGTCTTTTTTATTTTTATTTTTATTTATTTATTTATTTATTTGACAGAGAGAGAGAGAGATCACAAGTAGGCAGAGAGGCAGGCAGAGATAGAGAGGGAAGCAAGCTCCCCGCTGAGCAGGGAGCCCAATGCAGGGCTCGATCCCAGGACTCTGGGATCATGACCTGAGCCAAAGGCAGAGGTTTAACCCACTGAGCCACCCAGGTGCCCCCTCTCTAACTTATCTTGATTGTTTCACCCCATTATTACAAAGACTCTTGAACAAGCATCCCTCGTGAATGTATATTTACTTGTTTAAGTAGTTTAGCTTTATTCTAATTTCAAGTATGTGTCACATAATGTATATATATCAAAACCAACCAACAGAAAGCAAGAAAGATGAGACCAAAATCTAATATAGAGTCTTACTATTTCCTTCCTACACCCTTCATTGAAGAGCACTGGTCTAGTAGACTGGGTCTCCAATGGCCAAGCTTTGTCCTGATGGAATTATAGCTCCCTGCAGGCAGAGTCGATGACTGACCTGCACTCTAGAGCTGGGGCTGGGCTGAGTTATTTCTTACTTCGGGCCAGAAAACCACCAGTCAGTGCCTGGCCACTGTCCGTGATCCTGTCTGGGATTCACAGACACCTAAAACCACTCTTCAAAACAGGGCAACCATGGTCAATCAGTTGGATTTTTATTTTCCAACCTTGGCTTTGGCATGGGGTAGACACTCTGCTTGCACAAATATTCCTCACAAAATATCTCACTTACGCACCAAGAAGAGCTGGTTTATCTGGCCAAGGTGGAAAAGTCACAGACTAAGTCTCCGGTGCATTCTCTCCAGAACTGCATTACTTAGACACAGCTGGCTGCATAGTCCAACCAGGCCTTCAGTTACAAAGCACCAGTATTCTTGGCATCCTCTATTTCTAAGACCAACACGTGGAGCCCATAAGCTACATGAAAACAGTGTTTCCTTCCACAAATTTCTACTCCTATTGCTGCAAATCAATTCAACCAACACTTATCAAGTGCCTACCTTGAACAAGACACAACAAATAAAATCTTATTTTTGCCAAATGATTTGAGCCAACATAGATATGTGGGTGAAGAGACTCAGTTATAGGCAGAGCTCTCACTTTAAGAAAATTATTTCACAAAAAAATGAATGCTGAGTAGATTTTCATGTCCATCCCCTGGCATCATCGTGAGCATACATTAGCAACCAATAGCATGCTTCATTCCCACATACGCTAATGAAAAATGATTGCTTGTCTTTCTAAAACCAAACCAATTATTCTTGTTTTTGTTGAATGGAAATTTAGCTTGTGTTTAGTGACAGAATAACTAAATCAGTCTTATTTGGAACCCAAGCGTCAACGTGGATCCTGTCACTTTGCTGACAGGAACTGTAACCCAGATAGCTTATTTGATAAAACAGGGCTATTTTGGCTTTGAAACAAAAAAATATCCACTCTTCTGACTTCACAACGAATGAACCATGTGCCCTCACCTCCATCTCTCTCTTTCCCTGGTGCCTGTCCCCATGCAGCCCATAACGAGGCAACATTTTACATAACCCACAATATCCGAGCGGGTACACAAACGCCTACCTGATTGAGTATCACCATTTCAGAAGTGCTGCCTAATCACATTTTTTCAGGCTGTGTGAGCAAAATAATGTTTCTTTAATTACGTGAACTCTTTATTTTTGATATTTTAATGACATTCTAGAAGATAGAATGGCCACTTCTCTTAGATCGGGTGGTATTAATCAGGTGTGACAGCTAGTTATTTGATACATTTTTAAATCCCACTTGTATTTTCACACGAGTAATCTGGGACTTGATTTCTCAGTCTTGGGCCTGTAATGGCAACTTGTGTTTCTGCCCATAATGAGCAAAATAATTGAACCAAATTAGCACTATCTATAATTCAGTGGTAGCTTAGAGGCCTTATTTTATTCTACTTTTTTTAAATGAAATTAAAAAGCACTCTCCCCCCACCCCCAGTCACCACCCCACCCCAGGATAAATGTTAATAAATAAAGGTCAGTGAGATCTACATTCTTCATCACGTCGGTTCAACATACGTTTTCCCCAGGGCTGTGCCCAGTGGCTAGGCTAGAAACGTGGCCGGCCCATTTCTTCACTGAGCGTGTTTTGTGCTGGAAAACTGCTCAGACACACATGGAGGCTCCGTGACCCGGGTCAGGATGCTGGGGACCATTTAGTGCCTCTTAGACGCTGTTTGGGGATCACAGAGGATTAGCATGGGATACAACCTCGGCATGCATTTGTCATAAGTGCAATAATTGTTAATTTCTTTGTCTCTCTGGTATCCTGAATCAAGAGGCCCCAGAGGACAGGCCTGGGTTGCCTCTGCCTCACTGGACTTCAGAGCCTCAGCACCCAGCGTTGTGTTGCAAGCACTTGCCTGGAGACCACAACCCTAGTAAGTGTTTTTGTAGAAGATAAAGTGTAAATACTGCTTGGGCCTCTCGTCGGACAGAGAGAGATGAGGAGGCCCAGAGTAGACTTGATCAAGTCATAAAGCCCGTATACTTGAATTCCATTCTCAAGTCTCAGGCCAGTCTCCCATTTGCTATCCTGACCATCTACATAAAGCTGAGAGTCCAAACATCCAGCTTATAAGAGCAGGGACACCTGGGTGGCTCAGTCAGTTAAGTGCCTGACTCATGATTTCTGCTCAGGTCATGAGATCAAGCCCTGAGTCAGGCTCCACTCTCGGCGTGAAGTCTGTTTAAATTCTCTCTCCTTCTCTCTCTCTTTTTGGCCCTCCCCCTGCTATCATGATCTCCATAAATAAATAAATAAATAAGTATCTTAAAAAAATAATAATACTAAGAGCAACAGAACAGTCTTTTGCAAATGCTAATGGGCATACGAATCCCCTCGGGAGCCTGTTAAAAGGCAGCTTCTGATTCAGTAGTCCAAGGCCAGACCCGAGATGCTGCCTGTCTAACAAGGTCGAGGTAACCCCAGGACTGCCTGTCTGTGGACCACACTTTGAGTAACCAGGCCAGAGAATAGAGCGATTAATCCCGCAGTCTCTGGGGTCAGGCTGGAAGGGCTCAAATCCTGACTCTGCTACTTTCTGCATGTTACTCTAGGCCAAGCACAGTGCTGCTAGTATATGACTGACCCTACCCTGTAACGTCTACGGAAGACAGATAAACAAAGCAGGCAGTAGGGAGTGGGGGGAACTGAGGCAAACTGAAACATTCGTGTGTTTTCTGGGTAGTAGCTGCGGTTTATCTTCATTTGATTATTACATCATGGGAACAAAAGTCCTTGCAGAGAAAAATCTGCATCATTGATTTCATATTTAGGGAAGAAAAAGACGAAGACAGATAGATGGACAGACAGGAAGACAGTTCAGTGATATCTCTTCATTTTTTAAAAGTTGGCAACCACTCTGAACATTTCAAAACACCTTGCAAGCCTCCCGTGGGCTGGGTCCTGCCTCTATCTTGTTACTTCTTTACAAACATGTTCTCATTTAATCTTCAAAACAACCCCAGGAGGTGAGTATTTTTATGATTACCATTTATCATCATGGAAACTGGCCTAGAGCCATTCGGGAGCTCCCTCTCCCTGCATGCTTAGATAAAGGCAGTGCCAGGATGTGAGCTGGGAATGACTGATTCCAAAGCCCCGATGACACAGCAGTGTCGATCGTCACCAAGTCCTGTCCAAATCTCTGTTTCCCAAATACCCCCTGGGCCATGGCTGATGTGCTATGTTCCAGCAAAAGGGAGCAAACACCAATGACCATTATAAGGAGTTTGCAAGCCCAGCTGGCCTGAAAGATCAAACTTGTGACCTAGGCCTCCTGAGCGGTGTGCTATCTTGTTTCTACCACAGGCTCTGTCCTTATGCAGGTGAAGGTTAACAGATCGAAATACCTAAAAACACCACCTTGAATCTTGGCACTGTGAGCCACATAATGTCTGTAGCCCTCAATTTGCCATGATGCCTACCTCGTTGGGCTAGTGTGAGAATTAAATGAGAGCTGAGCTCATGGAGCAACTAAACCAGGTGTATAATCATGCTCAGTAAATAGCCACCATATGTATACACAGCTCCCATAATCTCCAGGGCATCTACTCTGGGACCCGAACACAGAACCGGAATGTTCCTTGTATGTCAGGAGATCTGATTCACAGTGCACCTTTCTCAGTAGCTAATCAAGAGGAAATCTCAGGCCACTTGAACAGTGCCTGACCTCCCAGGGTAATCACTTCTTATCTCCCTCTTTTGTCTTCCTTGCCCCCACCAACCCACCGCTACAAAAAAAGCCTATGCTCAGGAGACAAGACAACCTGGTCTAGATCCTATTATGCCCCTGGCTTCCCCTCAGTCACATCACAGGGGCTACTAAGAGGCTCAATGATCCCAATTGCGAATGTACAATAATCTTTATCTCCTAAATTTTCTTCTGTTTTTTGCAGGAATTAGATGAAATGATGTACGTAAAATGCCTGATACATAGTAGGCACTTTGCAAATTTAAGTTCCTATATCGCCCCGCCCCCGCCGCAGGGCCAGCCTTATCCCAGAATGTCTCCGGGTAAAGGGTGAGCAGATTATAGCAAACCTACGCACATTCTCTCTCCGTGCTGTGAAAAAAAGCCTGTAGAGGAGGCAAAATTACACCACATTCAGCCCTGGACTGGGAATGGAGAACTTAGATGTTTGTTTATAAACAAACAAAAAATGCAAACTGTCATTAACCCCATTTTAAGGGCAGGGAAACAGAGGTTTAGAGAGGCTAGGTCACTCACACTCTGCTATCAAGGAAGACGCAGAGTCTCATTCCTGCGTGGGTACACGCCAAGACAAGTCATTTTACTTTATCCGTCAAAGATCTCAGCAATATCCAAGCATTTAAGAAATTCATAGTTTTGTCTTAGCTTCTGGGGAGTCTTCCCCATCAGATTCTTCACTGAGACTAGACCAGGATGCAGCCCCTGTTGAAAAGGAGCCTAAGGCCCGTGGCTCGCCCTCAAATACACTGTTCTGTCCTGTTGAAGGCAAGTCATGTTTGGTGATCTGCCCCAGTCTCCTTTCAAGCTGGCCTGTGTGGACAGTTGGGTAGTCTCTCTCTTGGATCTAAACTATTTTCAAGTGGCTCAGATCTCCAGGATGGAAAGGATCCTTTTGATACAGATCAAGTTCAGCTTTGATCATTAAACCATTCCCTACTTCCCTGTGAATTTTCACCAAAGCGGGAAACTGAGCCAATGCATGCACGTCGTCTCAGAGGGTGGGTGCCAGGGATCAAGGCGGGACGGAGGTAGGGGCACAGCTGTCTCCTCTAAGCTGCATGAAGACACCCTGTCAGGACTGCAATCCAGGGTGAAAAGAGGCCCTTTAAATAGAAATCAAATACTGCTACCCTGTCTTTCTCCCTCTCCACTCTCTTGCAAACAAACGCACAAGGTTTATGATTGGATAACCGTTTGGTTTCATTCCAAGTGTAGAAATGGGTTTAGAAGACTTCAGTTTCCTGTCTCCTAACTTTCCTGACCACAAATATTTTTTATTGTAAGCCATGAAAGCAAAGGGTTATTTAATAAATTAACACTTCAAATGTCTTTGGTTCAACTCTCAGTTAGTCCTAAACTCAATTATTGGCCTTCTATTCATTTAGCTCAGGCACTTAGACCTGCCTCGCCTGTCTCTTAATTCCTTCACCTAGAAAGCTTTAGCTCCTATCCTTGCTAGATTCTATGGGTTTACAATACTTTATTCAATTGCTGTATTGTAATATTTCTGCCCTCCTCCCCCATCCCAAATAGTCCTTTATGAGGAAGTGTAGACACAGCCTGGAATGCAGTGAGGTAAGCACAGCAGTCTTTATAGCGTTTCACAAATTACTCTTGGCCTCAGAAATCACAAAATAATCACATTAAACACACACACACACACACACACACACACACACACACACACTAACAACAACAACCTAGCCCTTTGCCTGCAGGACAATGCATGTTTTTTTATTAAAAGAGGAATTTAAATTCCTTCTGTGCGCAGACTGTTTTAACTAGAAAGACTTAGAAAATTAATTTTTGCCTATAATCTCTTATAGATAATGCTATAAAAATAGTTCCTCTTTAAGAAGCATATTTCATGCAAATATCAAAAAGCCTTTTATCTGTGTTCAAGATTTCTTGTTCTATTTCTGTCCCTTGTTTCCTTCTCATAGAAGAAGATCAGATTTAGGGGGCCCTGGATCCCAGAACTTGGTGCTGGGAGGCACAGTGCAGGGAGCAGGCCGCAGGTCAGCCGGCCTGCCATCTCACAAGCACAGAACCCCAGGTCCCCGCAGAACTTCCTACTCTGTGCTGGGTCCCTGGCCATGCACTGGGGCCACGGTGGGGGGGTGGATTCAAAAGATGGGAGAGGCAGCACTGCAGCTGGAAAGATTGCGAAGGCCTGGCGTTGAGGTGCCCATGTAGAAAGAGAGGGAAGGGCAGGAAATAGCATCTTGGAAGCAGTGTTACCCAAACCACTGTCACTCACAAACCACCTTCAGGGTTTCTGCACATCCTAATACTGCCTGTATTATTATTTATTTAATATTTTGTTCAGATGATTCCCTTTTTTCCTTTAGGTCAGCCTCATTCTAAGCAATTGGATTCAGTGAATGTCACTGTTTAATGAGCTGCTCTATGTGTGTTTCTAATATACATTAAAAGAAGGACAAGCCATTAAAATGAAATGTTTATCCAGGTGCCCCAGAAATGGTCTCAAGTATACCACCAGGCATCCCCACGACACATTTTGGGAAACCCTACTGTTACGGACTGAATGTTTGTGTTCCCCCACCCCTACTTCAAATCCATATGTTCAAATCCTATGCTCTAATGGGGTGGTACTAGGAGGTGAGGACTTCGGGAGATAATTACGTATTGAGGGTGGAGCCCTTATGAATGGGATTAGTGCCCCTAAAGTCACAAGGGCTGGCTCTGAGTCTCTGCCCTCCACTCTGTGAGGACACAGAGAGAATGCAACGGTCTGTGAACCGGGAATCAAGCCCTCCCCAGGCATTGAATTTTCTGACACCTTGATCTTGGACTTCCCAGCCTCTACAACTATAAGAAAAATAAGTTTGTTACTTAAGCCCCCCAATCTATGATATGCTTGTTGTAACTACCCGCATGGATGAAGATACAGAGGAAAGACACCAGGAAAAGGCAGGAAGGAGAAAAAAATAGCTAGGACTCAGCATTTGTAGGCAAAGAGTTTCCGAACCATGTTGGGTGGTGGGGGGATGCCTCACCTGTTCACACGCTCCCCCGAGGAAGCCCTGAAATCGAATGCTTGAGATGCTTTCTCTCCTTCTGTCCCCAGAGCCCCAGGAGACGCAAGACCCTGCAAACTCATACTGTTTGACAGGTGGTTGGGCCTGGAGAAATCTGCCCACCCAACCACCAAAACACCCCATCGGAGCACACCTCCTATTACTATAGCCCATGGGATAAGCTCTCACCAGGGAAAGACCGTGCTTGGTGATACTCTCATCTGCTATCAACATGGTACATTTATGGCCCACAAAGGATATGATACCTCCCCATGCCCTCAGTATCGGACATTTTGGTTTGCTGATTTGCTGAAGACAGTTTCCGGATAGACAGCTGCATAGACACAACAGGATACGGGCTTATGTGTAATTCCCAGCATCCTGGCTGTAACTCCGCCTCTCGTCCCACCTGTTGTGTTTGAGTTGGGAATCTATGTTTCAGAGCAATAACTCAAGAAATAGGTTATGGAGTCAAGTCTCTCTCCTACATATCTTCCCAGATATTGACCAGTGAGCTGTCTTGGGTCCGTTACGTAAATCCTGTAAATCCTGTGACTCCCAGCTTCCATGTCTGTAAAATGGAGATAATGATCCATATTTCTAACAGGTTTTTTTTTTTTTTTTTGGAGGGGGGCTGGACAAAATGCCTAGTGTATATAAAAACATAATGCTTAACACATAATTTGAAATCACACAGTATATATATTTTTTAAGATGGACTACCTACCCACTAGAAATGATAAAATTATAGTAAAGGAGACTGTAAAGCAATTATCAGAAAATCGTAAGGTGATTAAAAGATATTCCAAATATTCTAATATTCCCATTTTAATATATTCCAGTGTGTGAGTTTATGTACATTCACTCTAATTCATATGAGAAAAACTGTGCATATTTATGGACCAAGACAAATAAAACCATAGTAAAATTAAGCTTTTTGTGCCTTAGAGCTGAAGAGACAGTCTGGCATAGAAGTGAAATCCTGAGTCCACTACACTGGGCTTTAATCCCAGGTAGGCCCCCTCCCAAATGTTATTTTAGCTAAGTTACATAGTCTCTCTAAACCTCGGGTTCTGCTTCAGAAAAACAGGAATATTAATAATAGTATTCACCTCACAAGTGGGCTTAGCTGGTCTCAGTAAATTCTGGTGTTGAGTAAATTTGCAAGAAATAGCAGTGATATTAAGTTCTTTGCATGATGGGTGATACTTCTACCTTTTAGGAAAGGATCTTTATTCACTATCAAAAATGTTAAGTAGCCAAATTACAACTACAGTCACTGTGTTTCTGTTGTTCAATCCCAAAGCTGTACTGTGGGAAAGAGCTAGAAGAGCAAAGGCAGGGCCACCACCCGGCTGCCCGATCAATGCTAAGCCACACCTGGGTAGCTTGTGACCAAACCAGAGGGACAAATGTTCCCTTCCCACCTTCCACAGTTGAATAGGACATAATCATCCAAGTGCTTTTTTGTCACACAGAACAAATGCATCTGAAATACCCCTGAGCTGTATGTCTACCCCTGCCACTTCCAATTTTACTTCGCAGCTCCATTGGAAAAATTTAAACCCTCTTCAATTTAAGCTGCTTTTATTTGTATTCAGACCAAGATAGAGTGTGAGTGCCGGGGGATAACTTGACCATTAAAAAAAATTCCATTTGACTACATATATTTTTTATCAATTTGGGAAAGCTATCAAAGCAGGCATTTTCACTTAAAAGCTTGGAAATAAAGCTGATATTATCTGGTTGGGGGAGGGCTGGGGAAATCACTATAGCAAAAAAAAAAAAACAAAAACCCTTTTGTGTATCCAATTTCACATTGCTGTTGTCATGTACAGGATGTATATTCAAATGTGTTTGCATATTTCTAAACTGATCATACATCAAAATTAGAGCCATATTGTTCCTTTTACAGTGAAACTGTTTATATAGGAAATATTGTACCAAACATTCCCTGCCTCCACCCTGAGTTGTGACTGATTGCAGAGTGAGATAAAAGCACTTATGTCCACAAACAGGAGAAAAGCCTATATGCATGCAAGAAATCAAAAGAAGGTGTGATTTTACCACAAACACTATTATCAACCAAGGGGAAAAAAAAGATTACTGGAGTTTATGCAAATCCAGAGGAAGCAAAAAGCATATACTTAACCCTGACAGACCGAAAATTAGGGGTTGGGTTAGATAACAGAATTCAGTTTGGTACAGTTCACAACAGCTCCTGGATGGTGTTTTATTTCCATGTGACCCACAGAATTAGAGTC
The DNA here is from genome assembly GCF_002288905.1 of Enhydra lutris kenyoni. NCBI lineage: Eukaryota > Metazoa > Chordata > Mammalia > Carnivora > Mustelidae > Enhydra > Enhydra lutris. The sequence goes on from NW_019154096.1 coordinate 16,943,706, forward strand.
ATTTACAAGAGAGAGCTATGGCCCACCAAGGGGAAGTACTACTCCACCATGGGAAACAGTGATAGAAAGCCCGCCCCTTGGTTCTTTAGCATATCCTCCGGAAGAGCTGAGCTGGCTTCAGTAAGTTCAGCTGAATTTTCCCTCCTCCACACTCAGCCATTTCTCCCTTCTTCTCGCTCAAAAGCTTGCTCCAACAACAAAGTGAAGTGGGAAGCTAGCAATTATCCTATAAATCCAGGTTATGTTGTTTGGTCAACAGAATTGTAGATTTGATGGAGCTTAAAGGAATTTTAGAGATTATCCCATCCTGCAGCTTTCAGACTTTAAATATTTTGTCAATGAAATCATATGTAGAACCCCCAACGGATAAATTAGACGTTAACGGTATTCGCCATAAATTTATTTTAAAAGCAGGCAAGGAAAAGTCCTGATTTTAACATTTCACCTTTTGCATAATCGGCAAATCATAATGATAAGACTGATTTGGTAAGTATAAAATATTGGTATGTGGATTTACGAATGACAATTAACAGTCTTACATCTGCCTCAGCATCTAGTGTGTGGCTTTTGAAAGCATCATCTCTCACACAAATAAGCAGTGTAAAAAAGTGGCAGTTTCACATTTTAAAAGTATAAACAGAAAACTTGATTTAAAAAATGTCAAATGGGGGCACCTGGGTGGCTCAGTGGGTTAGAGCTTCTGCCTTCAGCTCAGGTCATGATCCCAGCGTTCTGGGTTCTCTGCTCAGCGGGGAGCCTGCTTCTCCCTCTCTCTCTGCCTGCTGCTCTGCCTACTTGTGATCTCTCTCTCTGTCAAATAAATAAATAAATAAATAAATAAATATGTCAAATGTTGGGGTGCCTGGATGGCTCAGGTCTTAATCTCAAGGTCATGAGTTCAAGCCCCATGTTGGGCTCCATGCTGGGCATGGAGCCTACATTAAAAAAAAAAAAATTTTTTTTTAAATAAATAAATCTCAAATGTCAGAGAACACTGTATTCCAAGGCCTTCACAAAAACAAGGAAACATGGCCACATAAGATTGATAGGCTGTAGCATGCAGAATTTAGGAGACTATGGTTTTTGTTACTATAATTCTTAAAATTGAATAGAAATCAATTTTAAAACAAAATTCAAATTAAAAGGCTACAAAACTCTTGAATATGGTTTGAAAACCACTGATCTGGTTCAACATCCATATTCTAGAAGCAGAGAGACCACGACAGGGAATTGAAACAGCTGGCCCAGGGACGCAGAGTAAAGCACGTGGCAAGCTCCTCCGGTTCCCCCTCTTCTTGCTTCTCCCATTTCTACATCTCTGTGGATTGTTCCTGGAGTTCTAATAGGTTTTATTATCTCCCATTTTTTAAATCGATAAAATAAACAAAAAGCCTCAATGACCCAATACCTCAACATCTTCACCTGCCTTCCTACTCTCACTTTTTAAGTCTCTTGAAGAATATCCTGGAGTGCCATCTCCTCTTCCGTCAGCTCTGGTGTGACCACCCATCCTCCCTGCCTACAGTTCCCAGAGTCTACTTTCCTTTTACTAAACTTTATTGTCTGTCACCTACACTAGATTGCTAACTTTATTATAACAGAAATTTTTCCATGTTTTGTTCATTGACACATCTTGATTACCTACTCACAGTAGGTGCTTAATAAATATTTGTTGAATAAATTAATAAGTCATGTTAGGGTCCCTATCATTTGTGACTAAATCTGATTATCAAAAAATCTCTAAGAGCAGAGTACGATTTTCAAATAATCTTTGCTAAAGGACTGAAAGGGAAGGGATATGGTTGGTCAAAAACAATTGCCCCATAAGAATCATTATAAGCATAATCATTTAATGGCTCTAGAAACATTTGTATTATTATAAGAGACCAAGGTTTTTTTAATTTTTTTATTAACATATAATGTATTATAGCTCCAGGGGTACATGTCTGTGAATCGCCAGGTTTACACACTTCACAGCACTCACCATAGCACATACCTTCCCCAATGTCCATAACCCAACCACCCTCTCCCTACCCCCTCCCCGCCAGCAACCCTCAGTTTGTTTTGTGAGATTAAGAGTGTCTTATGGTTTGTCTCCGTCCTGATCCCATCTTGTTTCATTTATTCTTTTCCTACCCCCCAAGCCCCCCACATTGCCTTTCAACTTCCTCATATCAGGGAGATCATATGATAATCGTCTTTCTCTGATTGACTTATTTCGCTAAGCATAATACCCTCTAGTTTCATCCGCGTCATAAGAGACCAAGTTTTAACCCAGCTGTGGCACTCAAAGTCCTTCTCAGTCTGAGTTTTATTGGTGTAGATGACACATGCTTCCATTTTCCATAAGTCCTGAGATTTGGAGCTTTTATATGCCCTTTTAACTTTACCTGTTGACCTGTCAGTTCATTTTCAAGTTCATCTCTTCCATGCCACATGCAGCCAACAGAACCTAAGTATACTAGCAATATTCTATTTCCCAAACCCCCATACTTCCTGGTAATTGCAGATGACATCCGATCAGCAGCTTAGGATGATAAAGTTTTATTTCCCATTCATGCTGCACGCCCGCTGCAGGACAACTGCAGCTCCGTCCCATGAGTCTTCTTTATTCTCAGACACAAGCTCAGGGATCCTCACCTTTTGGGGACATTGCGTTCTCATGGCAGAGGGCAAAAAAGCAATGGTCCCTAAAGCTTCCGCTCAGAGGATAAGACACTTCTTCTCACGTTTCATTGGCCAAAGCAACTCACTCGGCAAAGCCCAATGCCAATAGTTGGAATGCATTCTTGCCATGGAAAGCGAGGTTCTGTAGAGGAAGAAATCCCATAAAGATAAGAGCAGTTAAGGGGGTAGTAACTATTTGAGGAGAGAAAAAGTAATAATACTGTCCTCCACAGTGACAGTTTGAATATTGAGAATGAGAGAAAGACTGGAGTCTAGAGGGACTCCCATGTTTCTAGTCTGAGGAGTAGAGCAGAGGATGACGCCATTCCTCCACTTCAGAAGTAGAGATGGAAGAGCAAACAGTGAAGAGAAGTGTTATAGGTTACATTTTCAAACATGTTGAGATATTGCTGGTTGTGCCATTCCTGAATAGAAATGTTGGTTTGACCCCTAGTTACACTACACTAACTTGGATTAGAAAGATGGTAACTGTGCCAAGATACAGTTCTAGAGTCATCTGCATGCAGACTGTGGATGGAGGCATAGGAGTGAATGAGGTCTCCAGGGAGGGTGAAGGAAGAAAGAGGTGAAGACTGAGGAAAGCACATTCTTGGAACTCCCAATTCAGTTGTCAGCAGTGGAATGAGAGCCTACAAAAGAAGAAGAAGAATGAAAAGATCCAAGAGAGGCCCATGGAAATCAGTGGGAGAGATTTCAGGAACTTGGAAACAGCATCAAAATACTAGTAATTGAGGGTGCCTGGGTGGCTCAGTGGGTTAAAGCCTCTGCCTTCAGCTCAGATCATGATCCCAGGGTCCTGGGATCCTGGGATCAAACCCCGCATTGGGCTCTCTGCTCTGCAGGGAGTCTGCTCCCCTCCTGCCTCTCTGCCTACTTGCGATCTCTGTTAAATAAATAAATAGAATCTTTAAAAAAAAAAAAAAGAAAGAAAGAAAAAGAAATACTAGTAATTGACTGCTGTATGCTTACTAGGTACAAATCACTGTTATAAGCCCTTCACGCATATTATCTCAATTAATATCCACAACACCCCATAGGAAGTAGGCTCTACTGTGTACATGAAAAGACTAAGATAAAGCTGGCTGGCCTGCCCATCCATGGTCACAGATTAAATGAAGGAGGAGTGATGTGGAACTGAAGTGTATAACTCCAGAAATCACTCTCTACTTCAGAGGTTATGGAGTGAAGAAAAAGGGAGTGAGCTTGATTATCAAAAGCTGTTGAGTGCATGGAAGGTGAGGAGATGGAGGTGTGGGAATCCAGAAGAGGAAACAATCCCTTTTGGCTGAGCTGACCAGGAGAAACTTCATGATATGGGTACTAAAGGATGGACATCATTTGGACATTCTTTCCTTCCTTCCTTGTCTTCCCCCACTCTTCCTTGTCAAAGCTATTGTTCAGAATTGTGATTTCTTTTTTGAGATTTTATTTATTTTTTTGACAGAGGGAGTGAAAGAACACAAGCAGGGGGAGCAGAGAGAGAGGGAGGAGAAGGCTCCCCGCTGAGCAAGGACCTGGACGTGGGGCTCAGTCACAGGACCTCAGGATCATGACCTGAGCCGAAAGCAGACACTCAACAACTGAGCCACCCAGGCACCCCAAGAATTGTGATCTTCTAAGAACTCCATCTAAAGGGCAGCCACATGGGAATTTTTCAACCTGAATAGGTTGTCACTTCCCTGTAATGACTATCCTGCCTTTGGATCTTCTGGCAGAGATGGTTGGCTGGTCACCAGTGTTTTCTCTTCTTGCAAACACAACTACATTTCCCAGTACGCTTTGCAGTAGATATGGTCATTCAACTGAGTTCAAACAATTGTAGGTGGGAAAAAATACTGTATTCCAGGCTTGACCCATAAAAGTTCCCCCATGCCATTCCCCCATTCTCCTCTCTCTTTTGCCTGCTTCTTCTGAAGCCCAACATGACCTGTGCTGAGAAGCCACGTGTTCAGAATGGCAGAGCCTCCATTTATCTGGATATCCAAATGACTGCATGGAGTAACCACCCACCATTAATAATGGGCACTATCTGGATGAGTCCATTAAATCACCAAGAAAGGTTTATGGTATTAAACCTCTAATATTTTAGAATTTGTTTCAGCAGCTGTTACACCCCTAACCAATACAGAGATCTTTCTCTATGACAACCACCTTGCCTTTCCATTCCTTGAATACCTTTGTGTTTTCCTGGGCACTTTGCATACATCTCTAAACCTTTATATGTTATAAATTGTACAAACTTAGGAGAGCAGATAACAAGAAGATGAAATTCAAGTGTCTTTGGAGGAAAAGATCATATGTCTGTGTAGGTGTTTGACTCTAAACTCCTCCCCTTTTTCTTTATAGACAAAGAAGACTGTGGAATTAACATGGCTTAAATCTCTTTGCAGCATAAAGTTCTGTTTCTGCAGTGACAGGGGTGTCACCAAGAGCATGTAGTGGTGAACTGATAAGGTGTCAGTGAGAACGCACACTGGTGTAATGGAAGGGTGACCAGACTCAGTCAGATCACCTTGTTCCAGTTGCATGACCTGAGGCATGTCCCCTAATTGCTCTGTTTCCCTCATTTGTAAAATAGGGATAAAAATACCTACTATGTAGACAATTTTGTTTATTCATCCAAGATTGATAAAGGAACAGAGAGATTGCCTTACCACATAAAGGGAGCACATATGCATGTGGAGAGGTGTTCTGTCAGCAGAAAGCACTCAACAATTTTTTAAAAAGATTTTATTTATTTGACAGAGAGAGACACAGAGAGAGAGAGAACACAAGCAGAGAGAGTGGAAGAGGGAGAAGCAGGCTTCCCGCTGAGCAGGACTCAATTCCAGGACCCTGGGATCATGACGTGAGCTGAAGGCAGACCCTTAATGACAAAGCCACCCAGGTGCCCCAGCACTCAACAATTGTCGATGACTATGTTCCCATATCTCTCTAAATAGGTTCCTGCTAGTATGTGTCTGTGCTCAAAACCAATAAAACAGAGAAGAATGTTCAATATCATTATATCCAAAGGATTATAATCTGTCTTGGAGACTGCAGAAAAGGGCTTTGTAAAACTGGCCCCCATGTCCCACGGGCCACTTCATTCATTCCTCACATTAGAAACACAGGTTTCATTCCCTGCTTCCTCTGTGTGAACCAGCATCACCAACATCCGCGCTCTCACTCTTTTATAGACTCTGCGCATCCCCAGGTACATCTGATAGCCAAGAGACAGAATTTCAGCCAGAGGTGAGCAGGGAACAGAGCCCATCAGTCTGAGGCGCCATGCTAATTCACCCTTGGGGTCAGGGTTTCACTTGCCACGGCAGCTCTGTCCGCATCAGGCGGGCACATCTCATTTCCAGTTCTTGCTACATTTCAGGGCCATGTAGAAATATGGAACCAAGGAGCTTTTACTCTTTCATGACCACCAGCCTGTGCCACCATGGACATCGTCCAAGAAGGTTGCCTCAGATTTGGGATCACTGAATGTCAGGACAAGACAGGAGAGAGAGGTTGGTAGGCTATTTTCTGATTCCTTTTTTTTTCCCTTTCAGAAAACATTTCAAATTCTGAAATAGTTCTGCAGCTAAACAGCTACAGAACATTTGTAAGGCACTGAAGCAAGTGTCACGAGGCAAGTGACTTCCTCTCCAATCTTCAGTGTCCTCAACTGTAAACTGTGGGATATATTACATTTTATTTTTTCTGCTGCACAGGTTTGTTGTAAGGCACAAATGAAATCATTTCCACAGATGGTGGACATATTATCATCAATATCCTTATCACTATCTTATTGAAGATCAGCACCAAAGACCTATGCCTCGAAATCATGTCATTGACAGGACATCTTCTAGGTCAACCATCTTGGATGTAAGCCTACATTACTTCATGTTTGAAAGATGCAGGATCTCTCTGGAATTCAGGTCTTGAATAAGAGTAAAGTCTCAGGAATTAAGACACTGCAAATTCAGAATCTCTCACTCCATGGAGGGAGCTAAACTAAACGTGCCTTTGCACCAGTTACAAAATAAGGACTGAATGTGTAAACAAGGATTCAAGGGGAGTATTGACCCTACTCTTGAGTTAATCTTCAAAGCATTTTGCTCAGAACTTTAAGAAATATTTTCAAAGTGACGTCTTCCTATAAATAAGTAATACAGCAATTTGGAAATATTTTTACTGCTTTGTTATGGCAAGTCCCACAAGGGCCTACTCATGAAGATTCTGTTCACTGAGATTTCTTAATTAAAAATACCTTTGCTGAAAATATTCTATAATTTATACTTCATAGTAAGAATAAAAATTGCCTTTTATTGAGAGCCCATTGGGGCACACATCATCTCATTTAACCCTTAGGACAACATGACAACTCCCAGATATATTGTAGAAGCTATTCTTTTTTTTTTTTTTTTTTTTTTTGTATCAGCAGGAAAGTCTGGTTTGGGGAGTTTAAGTAACTCATCCAGTGTCCTAAAGCTAAAAAATGATAAAGCAAGGATACAAACCAAGGATTATATAATTCCTAACCATTCCTTTTTCCTAACCATTTTTCTAATTTGTCTCTAAATTCAGATGGCCTCTCACCTAGTGAGACCAACTTAGTAGGCACTTTGCTGCAATGAAATATGCTCAAAGGGTTAACCTTCACGTCGTCAGCTGGCATGTTTCTAGAAAGAAGAAGCCGCACTGGATCAGATCTTCATTAAGTCCATTCGGCCCGGCTGGGTGTCATCATCCATGGATACCACAGGAAGTCTGATACTCGTGATCACGACTTCCAAGTTCCCCTCATTGTCAAGATACTGATAAGTTTAAGAAAGGACCTGTGTAAGGTCACAAAATCACCTAGCCACTGGGCAGTGGGCAGAGCAGGTTAACTCAGGGCCTATCAGGCTCATCTACCATCTTCTCCTTGACCCTCTGGCAACACTGCTCCCTGCAGCAGCCCTGGCACTTAGAGGGAAGGACAAGAAACATTAGTCTTTCTCGATCCTTCCCAAGAAAGAAAAGAGACCCAGCTGGAAAGGGCAGAGCAGTTGTTTCACGGTAATGCAGGCTTGAGAGGGAGCTGGCCCCAACATAAGGAATGTGCAACTCTATCCGCTGCTGATTTTCTCCCCAAAGAGAGACCCTGTGGAACGTAAACTTCAACCAAGAATTGGATTTTCCTTACAATGTCAACAATTACTGTGTTATTAAAGAAAAAATCTGGGAGGGAGACAGCAGATGGGCACATCTGACAAGAGGCAGGGAGGAGGGAGCAGTGTTCCAGGTAGTGGAGAAGTTGTTCAAGGACAATTTGTGTGTAAAAATATAACCCCTATAAATCTGCCAGAGCCAACAGGACTGAAGACGAATCACTTACAGAAATGTGTCATCTCTCCCCAGCAAAGCTGACCACGGGCTTAATTTAGGTGCACGCCCTGTTTGTACTGGGTTTCAGATATTTTTTTAAGTGAGGCATGGGCAACAAAGAAGTAAATTGATATCAGTCCCCCTGCCTTGTCCCGTTAATAGCGTCTTTTGCCTCCTGGTATTTTTAGAGCTTTGATTCAAAATATAAAAGTCTATGCCATAATCCAGATCAGCGAGCATATCATTGCCTTGGCAGTAGAATACTGGCCTAAGAGCAAGATAGCCAACTTTTTGTTCCCAATGCCATCATCAACTTTCTTGTTCTTGTCGGCATGACTAAAAAGGATGGAAGAGCTGATCCATTATTTAACCAGTCGAGAATTGCCTAAGCAGCTCATTCAACCCATTAGGATATAAGTCACATTAAGGCAGAGATTCTTTTTTTTTCCTTGTTCATGCCATATCCCCAGTGCCTGAACCATGACTAGTTCCGAGAAAGAGGTCAGTCATTATTTGTCACATTAATAAATAAATCATCCATCCATTTATCCATCCTTGAAGACTAATGCAAAATAGGTATGGGTTTCCTTTCCATGTAATTGCAAATGATACTCCTTATCTCGCTCAACTTTTTCCCTGAGACATGGGTAAACATATTTCCATATTACTTTAACTTCTGTTCCACAGTTTTGGAATAGGAGCTCCCCTCTGGGACTGTCTTGCACCAATGAACACTTCCACTTAATTTTCATACCCACCCCTACCAACTCTGTAGAAGTGGCCTACTTTCTTAACTTCATGTGCTCGGCAGCTTGGATAATATAGGTTACAGACAATTAAACAGAGTTGGGCTCAGAATCATTGCTCTCTGGATTATCAGATTACAGTTTTATTCCATCATACTTTCTTAAAATGAATGATCTATCAGCTTATTATGGGAGGTTTTAGAAGAGAGACTTCTGATCTGCCCTTGGCTAAGTCACTGCCAACTCCTCATTTGTAAAGAAACACTTGGACCAAGTCAGAGTTTCTAAAATGGCAACACTCACAGTGGATGGAAACCATGGACCCTTCTATTTGACCTACATGGAAGTTTTTGTTTCGTGTGTGTGTGTGTGTGTGTGTGTGTGTGTGTGTGTGTGTGTGTGGCAGAGGTGAGGGTGGGGGATGGGAGAAGAGGTAGAGAAGTTTAGTTGCTTAGTTGCCAAGAAATAAAGACATCTTCACCTAACAATCCAAAAATCCAAATCCCCCATCTTCTCTTTGGAATTCAGATCTGGCATCACTGGGTCTTAAGTCTCACACTGTTCGCTTTCTAGTTTGATCTCTCTGGTTCTACCTGTGCTCTATGACCCACATTACTCCTTAATGCTGACCCCCTGAATTGGGGGATCTCTGAAATTCCTTCCATACTGAACGTTCTATTATTATGGAATTCTATGTAATACGGCCAAATGGTATTGGTTCTCTAATAAGCATGTGATGAGAGTCTGCAGTGGGTAAAATTCTGTGTTGTCACTATATATGACTTACTTACTTTTTAAGATCCTGGGGACACTTGATGCTCTGAGTCTGTTTCCTCAGCATTAATGAGGGGAAGGGCCGCTAAACTAGAAACTCTGAGGCCGAGATATCCAACCTACTGGCCTCACTTTGAATGTAAAGCTAAAGGATTAGAATGCTACCTCATTGCTGCTTCTCAAATATGCCCAGGTATTAACTTTGAATGACTATCAACCAAAGAATTTGCTCATTGACTTTCTTCCAGTCGATGAAGTAGATAATATATGTTGTAAGCCAGTACATTTTTCCCATGGAACTCAATAAAGCTATTTTTATTTTGAGTAGAAAATAAAAACAGCCCATAAATTTTGTTTCTTTTTTTTTTTTCCCTGAGTAGTCCCTTCTATTTCTCAAATTCTGTGATTCTGTGTTTTTTTTTTTTTAATGTCTTTCTCCACCCAGAACAAAATAGTCTAAAACTGGAGATAAATATCATCTTGGTAGAAAGAAATAACACTGAAATTGCCTAAATATACTCTATATGTTTTCCAATACAATTACCTTCTGGCCTCACAGGAACCCTATAAAATAGGTATCATCATCTTACTTTTACTGAGAGGCCAGTAAGAGCTGGAACTCAGTGTGGTCTGATTAAAGACCACTGTCATGGCCCCCTAGAAACTATAGACAATTACATGATTTTAGATGGAAAGAAGCACCAATGAGTTGACTATCCCTCCATTACTAATATTACTAAATAGATACATTCTTCTCAATAAGGAATTTAAAAAGAAATTAATAGAAACTTGTAAATCTCTCAATAATTTTATCAGTAATTACTTTTCATTGTTGAGGGTTTTGTTTTTTTTACTTCTTCAACATTTTTGTTTCGTCTGTATTTATTTCTTTTTCCTACATTCTACTCATTGCAAATGACACTGATTTTTCTTTTAGTCATAAAAAGTTTTAAAAATGAGTCACTATAAATAAATAGTAACCAGGGGGGAAATACAGGTGGCAAAATGAGACACCAAAGATCAGAAAGAAATGCCAATGTCTGAAGTTGGAGAAAGACTAATCTGAAGGAGAAGGTATGTGACCAGAGCTCTTGGGAAGGACTTACTCTAGTTACAAGTTAATGAAAATCCCTCCCCAGGGAGCTGCCATCTTATTGGCTGGCTGTAGGAAAAGACCAGAAATAATGAAGGGTCAACAAGGAGAGATATTACTCAGAGAAGAGATCTCTTTTTGTCTTTGTAGTGTTTCTCATTTCCTCCTCCAGATACCTCTGTCCTGTCTTTTAACTCCACCCAACCCAGGGCCCATTATTTTTCGATCAAGAGGTTCATGCATCTTTAAATCCCACTTAATTGATCACTGATAAATCTGACTCCTCTCTTGAACACTGAAGTCACTCAACTCAAGTAAAAATTAAAAATTTTCTTGTCTCCTTAGTAGAGCAAATGGAAATTATCTGCATAAAAATAATAAAATAGATAAATAAAAATTCCTTCTGTAAGAAAGAACATTAACAAGAACACAAAGTAGAAAATGCCAAGTGTTTAGCAAGACTTCAGCTTCATTTTATTTAAATGCTCCATTGTTTGTAAAAAATTCTTAATAGCTTGCAAATCCAAATTTTCCACTACCAATTTTATCCTTGGCCACTTGGCAAGCACTGGGTTTTTTTTGTTTTTTTTGTTTTTTTTGTTTTTCCTTTTTCTGCCTCTGTTACCCCAGTGCAGAATTTGGAGATTTGGATATGTGAATTCTGAATTCTGAATTATGAACCATTGCAATAAAAATATCATCTTTGTGCTGGGAATAGCACTAAGAAGCATCAGGACCTAGACTGTTACAAATCACTGGGAGCAGACTATCTCTCCACTCTGCTATACAACAGAGATTCAGAACACACAAAGAATAGAGACACAAAGTCTCTAGGGGTAGCTGATCTGTAGTGAAATCCTTTTATAATTTAGTACACACAATTACATCTAAATATTATACTATCCACATATCATTCATTGCATAATTATTTCAGGATTGAAAATGTATGACAGGGGTGCCTGGGTGGCTCAGTGGGTTAAGCCGCTGCCTTCGGCTCAGGTCATGATCTCGGGGTCCTGGGATCGAGTCCCGCATCGGGCTCTCTGCTCAGCAGGGAGCCTGCTTCCCTCTCTCTCTCTCTCTCTCTCTGCCTGACTCTCCGTCTACTTGTGATCTCTCTCTGTCAAATAAATAAATAAAATCTTTAAAAAAATAAAAATAAATAAAAAAAAAAAGAAAATGCATGACAAATGTGTCATAACTCCCCCACCCCAACCTACACCATGACAGACATTACTAATCAATCATGGAAATGTTTCCTGTTAGAATGGCATTGAGGAAGGATGGCCAGAAAAAGTGTCCTGATCAACCCTTTTCTTCATAATAAAATCCAGCTTTCCAAGGACTGATATTCCCATGGCTGCCAAAATCAAAGCCTCCCCTTTTATTACGCTGGATAAATATCATTCAAATTTTCCTCTTTTGGTTCTTATTTCAGAAATCCCAAGCAGTTCATGAACATATTCTTTCTTCTGTCAGATCTTAATGCAATGGGTTGAGTTTCAGCTTTGGTCAGGTTACTGCCCTTGAAAAAAATTGAAGCTTCCTGCCTATGTCCCTCTTAATGAGTCATACCTGCATTCTAAAGGCAGTGAGTAAAAATCCTCACTCAAACTTATTTGACCCATTTTTATTCCTGAAAAGCTTGTTTCAAAGATCAAACCTCAGGCAGTTACTTTAAGAAAACTTGCCAGAGTACTATTTTCAGCATATTAATATTCCTCCTTGAATGGATATGAGCCATCCTCCTCTCCCTATGCCCACTTCAGCCACTCAGGCTTTTCCTTAGTCGGTGTCGTTTCCAGGTCTTTGACCTCATTGATCATACATGAATTCTAGGTATTAGCCACACCCTTATAACAGCAATCTCCTCTATGACATAGGATTTGGCTTATGGTTTAAAATAATGCCTAATAATGCCTTGGATAAAGGCCTTTCACTTCTCTTACCTTACTTTGCTCTCACAATAGTTCAGTTAGGTAGGAGCCATTTTGTGTCATTTGTCCCATTGGCAGATGACAGAACTGAGTATCCAGGAAGTAACTGAGAACATCTCTTAGTGATGACCTAACCAAGTCTATAGCCCATATCTCCTACAGCTCATGCTTGACCTAGAAGCCAATTCAATCCTTGCACAGAATAAGTTCAACACTTTTCACATTGGACTTTTCAAACACTTGAAGATTTATGCATTGAAAGCTTAGTCTGGTAGATTAGGTCTAACTTTAAATCACTAGGCTTCTCTCTACTGAAATAAGTAGGTTTGCACCACCCTAGTCATTGCTGTTGTTTTCCCACTGTTGTTATTTAGTAGAGTTCCTGTCCTTGGAGAGAAGAACAGTGTAACTATGTAACTTATTCGAAGAGTCACCGCCAAGAAAAGAAATACAGGCTGCCTATGGAGTTCCAGGAACACTGAAATAATTCTCAGCTGATAGCATTAGAGAATTCTTCATAGAAGAGGGGCACTTGAGTTGGGTTTCAATGAATGATGAGGAAGGGAAAGATGAGTAGAGGCATTCCAAGGATCATACCATCTTGAACAAAACTTCAGGCCAGTCATGAAGGTTTTCCTGTCTTTTCAAGATTCTGGTTCTCACTATTTGAGATAGAATATTAAGGATCATCAATAGCAATAGTGAAAGCAATTCCTCTGTGTCTGAAGGCACCCTGAGAGTAGACAGAGACCCAAGGGTGCCAGGCACATTTTTTTTGCAACTGGTCACGGAGTCATTACTTGTCCTTAGGACTAAGTCACTTATCTGTGGCCCATTCTCTGATGGACACAATTAATGTTTTCTCATTCTCATGCTAAGTGCTATGCAAACACAGCTTGGGAGAGTTCTCCTTCCAACCATACTCCCACTCTTAGAGCCCTTCTGTTTAGAAGTTCTAAAGTTCCTTCAGCATTTAGTACTTCTGTATTTCCCATCTAGTAGTTGGGAGAAACAGCCAGATATCAAAGGAGGAGACTCTTCGGGCTCTAGGAGAGAACATTAAATGTTCATAGAGAGGAACTGGGATGGGGAGGGATGGGTGTCTAGCCAACCAATCAAAATTCCCAAATTACCAAAATGAATTGAATTGATCTACTCTAGGCCCCTCCTCATATCAGATACCCTTTGTATCACATACCCAATTTAAGGGGAAAAAGTCCACCAGGAAAGCACTTTCTATTTGATAGAAAAGTTAACTGGCCATCAAAAATCACACAATATAGTTATTTACCTATGCTAGACCCCCTTAGATCTCAATTTCTAATAATGGATAGCTTAATTTTTAACCAGGTAAACTTATCCTCTTTTGAGGGTTAACTAGCCAATTCCCATTCCCCAGGAGATGGTACCTTAACACCAAAGGGTCAACTTTATTTTTTTTGTTTCTGAATCCTACAGATTATTCACATCGCCTTCGAAGCTTCCTCCTTAGTGACTTTGAGCAAGTTATTTAAGCCCTCTATGCTTCAACTGCTAAAAAGGACTGCTGAGAGTGCTTCTATCATAAGAGTTGTAAAGATTAAAAGAAATAATTCATTCAAAGTATTTAGTGGAGCTCCTAGCACATAATGAGTGCTCAATAAATATTAGCTATTAATTTTACTTTGAACCATCTCCGGTTACAGTCACTGCCTGTTCTGCACATTTGCACAAGTTTGCCAGTGGCTAAAGCAAGGAAGGCTGAGCAGTTTCTATTATTGACATAAACTTGTCAAGTTTTAAGTTAAAAGCATTTCCTTTTTTTTTTTTTTAAGATTTTATTTATTTATTTGACAGAGAGAAATAGATCACAAGTAGGCAGAGAGGCAGGCAGAGGGCTGGGTGGTAAGCAGGCTCCCTGCTGAGCAGAGAGCCTGATTTGGGGTTCCATCCCAGGACACTGAGACCATGACCTGAGCTGAAGACAGAAGCATAGACCTGAGCAACCAGGCACCCCAAAAGTATTTCCTTTTTACAACAGTATTTTAATATCTTCCCATGTCAATAAACATGTTTCTATTACATTCTTAATGTGCGCATATTTTTCCTTACTGGGGTTGTGACATGATTTTTATAGCCAATCCTCTATTTCCATTACTCATATTTCTTCCAGAGTTTTGTTATTTTAAACAATGTTCTGGTGTAAATTATATATTCCTTTTTGTGACCTTGTCCAAAATTTTCTTTAACATAAATTCAGAGACAGAGATTTTCTGAGTCTGAAGGTATGCTGTATTTAAAGGACGTATTATGGGGCGCCTGGGTGGCTCAGTGGGTTAAAGCCTCTGCTTTCGGCTCAGGTCATGATCCCAGGGTCCTGGGATCGAGCCCCGCATCGGGCTCTCTGCTCAGTGGGGAGCCTGCTTCCTCCTCTCTCCCTGCCTGCTTCTCTGCCTACTTGTGATCTCTGTCTGTCAAATAAATAAATAAAATCTTTAAAAAAAAAAATAAAGGACGTATTATTTCCTGCCAAATTGTCTTTCAGAAGGACTATACAAATTGGCCCTCCCCTCCTTGGCGCAAATTCCATTCTCATACTTCCAACCCAACACTGGCTACTCTTTAAAATCTTTGCCAGGTTGATAGGTTGTAAACCTAATTTCATTTTTTTCTAATTTAAGTTTTTTTTTAATCAAAAGTAATGAAGGAAAAAGCTTAACGCATTCATAATATCTGACTTTTTTCCTCTGTGACATCCCTGACAGTGTCATCAAAGAGATGGTAAAATATGCGTGAAGGGCACAAATACTGCACTGGTGACCTGAGTTTGAATCCAGACGTTATCTCATTCTAGCTGTGTGATCTGAGGCAAGTTTCTTCTCCTCTCTGTGGTGGTGCACAACAGACCCAGTGCCTTTGTCTAAAATGTGGATAATACTAGCACTTACCAAGATGTGCAGGCATTTAGGACATTTTTTGAGTGTTTTTCAGTGAGTGTGTTGGACTTCTTCAGATGGATCTGATGAAGAAGACAAGGAGGAGGAGATCTAAGACAAGTAATGGCATAAACAAAGACATAAAGGAACATGAAGTGTCGTGCTCGCTCCTACATTTGAACCTTTCCAGTATTTTCATAAGACTTAAAGAATGAAAAACAAACATGGTTTCATGCACTGTTTTTCACTTCATGAAGCCCAATTTAAACCAAAAAAAAAAAAAAAAAAAAAAAGCCTTGACAAGTCTACAACATTAAATTTTCTTGGTCCATGCACGGCTGTCCCCCTGGGTCTAGCAGCTCTGAAGTCTTTTACCTGTAATGACCCTTGTTGAGCAGGTGTGATGAAGTTCGCCTACACTTGCTTCAGAATTCTTCAGAATTCTTCGGAATTCAGGTCTGAATCTCAAAATGTAAATTATACCAAAATACCTTTCTTCTCCTTATTATGCAGCAAAAACGGGGATGTTTGGAACCCAATATTGTGTTCTAATGTTGTCCTCATGTGAGGGTGACACTACCTAGAGAGCAGTCCTGGAAAATTCATGGAGAATCGAAAGAAACCTCAGACTTCATCCGGTTCAACCTTTTTAGTCACACTGAAGGTTCTAGACCACCCTGGTCACAACAGACCCAAGAGTGGGGATGCAGATCACTCAGGGAGGCTTCTAACCTTTGAGTTGAGGAATAGTCTAAGTAATTTGTTTAAAAATGTGTAAACTCAGCCCCGATGTTGACAGATCAGCTAAACATGAGGAGCCACAATTACTTTACCCCATTTGCCCATACATCCTGTCCCAGAATGGCTTGAGGCATTTTACGAAGGTGGAATATATTTGAGAACCACTTGTCTAATATGCCAAACCTCTCTTCCCAGAGCTTTGCCGTGCAGAAGTCATCCAACACCACTTTGAATCTCTGGGTCTCAGTTTCCCTCACAGGTAAAACAAGGGTACAGTTCTAAAATGCCTTCTAGAACAAACATTTCAGGATTTCACTTATGGGATCATGATTTCCCTTATTCTATTTAGGCATATATATTGACTCAAAGAACAGACTTCCCGAGACAAAGTACTTTAAGACAACAGAAAATCATCACTCCTAAAATTACTATTTTTGAAAATTAGCCCAAGGGGTCAGCAGAAATTATCAGCCAGGCACAAGATACAATTCAGGGCTCCTCAATTCCAGACCATGAGAAGCCAGGTACACTCCAAACAGGCACTGCTTCCAAAAATAAAAACACAGGGGTGCCTGGGTGGCTCTGTGGGTTAAAGCCTCTGCCTTCGGCTCAGGTCATGATTCCAGGGTCCTGGGATCGAGCCCCACATCGGGCTCTCTGCTCAGCGGGAAGCCTGCTTCCTCTTCTCTCTGTCTGCCTCTCTGCCTACTTGTAATCTCTGTCTGTCAAATAAATAAATAAAATCTTAAAAATAAATAAATAAATAAATAAATAAAAAATAAAAACACAGGTACTAACTTAGGCAAGAGACATTTTCAAGGTAATCTTACCTGACTTCACAAACAGGACTTTTCAGTACTTCCAAGTAAAAATTTTAAAGCTGCTTTTAATATCTTCTTCTCCGTGATGTTTTCCCCAAGATACAGTCCCTGATTTTCCTCCCTGGTATCACAGTCTGGGATTCTCACCTATTATTGCACATTAGAATTCCCTGCTTGGTGAAGAGGTGTAAAAAATTCTTATGACTTGTGTACCTACCCTCAGAGATTCTGATTTAATTGACCTGGGGGCATGACACCAGCATCATATCTTAAAAACTCTCCAGATGAGCCTGACAGGCACCCAAAGTTGACTGCTCGTTGTCTAGAAGAACTGGCCCCAAAGTGAGGTGCCTACCCCATCGGCATGCTGAACAAAAGTTTAGTTTCTTTTATATATATCTCAACTCTTTATAATTTATATCTTTGACTATATTAGTATCTATTATTACATTTATAATGGATTAGTGTAATGGCAAATGTATAATTTATAAACAAATACACATTTATCTGGTATGCATTCCAAAACAAGGGTTTTCTGATAGAAGTATGTCCCTGGAAAGTTCGAATCTCAATAACTCATTGGGTAAGTAAGTAGCCATTTCTAGTAAGTGGGCCTTTCTTTAATTATAGTCTCTGAGGTCTGTTTTTAGCTAACTTGTGTAGTGTTATCTGCCTTTCATTTGTGCATTATGTCTTGTCTCCCAAAGTAGATTGTAAATGGCTTTAAGGCAGAGACTCTGTTTCTTGCTTTTTGCTGTTCTCCATATTTCTTGGCATGGAGACCCATGGCTGTTCAACTTTGGGTAAGCCTCACTTAGCTCCCTCACTAAAAAAATATTGGTAATAATAGTACCAACTTCAGAGCATTTTTATGAGGGTTAAATTTGAGACACAGTTTCTAATATATATCATGGGCTCAGTGAATGGGAATGATTTTATTACTTGTTTGTTGAGTTGAACTCTTACCTCATATATATGGGATACCAGGTCCATTCTAGAAAATGAGGAGAAAATGCACAAGACATAGTTCCTTTTAAGGAACTCATAGTCTAATAACAACAGCACCCTAGACATTTAAACATACATAAGGACACATAATAGATGCTCAGATTGGCATATGTATAAAATGCTATGTGAATATAGCTAAGATCCCATCTTGTTTCACTTTTTCCCTCCCTACCCCGCACGATCCACCACCCAAGATGGGACCAGGGAGGGAGACAAACCATAAGAGACTTAATCTCAGGAAACAAAACTGAGGGTTGCTGGGGGCGGGGGGTGGAGGGATAGGGTGGCTGGGTTATGGATATTGGGGAGGGTATGTGCTATGGTGAGTGTTGTGAATTGTGTAAGACTGATGATTCACAGGTCTGTACCCCTGAAGCAAATAATACATTATATGTTAATCTTTTTTAAAAAAGAATATAGCTAAGGGAACAACTTTTCCTAGGGCCTTGAAGCATGAATAGGAGTTTTCCTACAGACAAGAAAGAGGCATACGCTTGGAAGAATGGCAAAAGCAAATGCAGAGAGTACTGGTTCTCATAAGTGTAGTCAGGGGACCTATGGGAATTCCTGACACCACTTTATGTGGTCCACAGGGTTAAAATAATGATTATAAATAATTATTTGCTTTCTTCCACTCATATTCTCTCTCAAAAGTATAGTGGCATTTTCCAGGAGCTACAGGACTTGAGTTATTCAAAAGTTTGAATGTAGAAGCAGCTATGAGAATCCAGCTGTCTTCCATTAAAGAGATTTGTAAAATGTAAAACAATGCTTCTCTTTTCACTAAATTTCTTTGTTTTGGGAAACACAGTTATTATTTATATAAAAAACATGTTATGCCGACATGTAATGAGTTTATTATTATTTTAAAATGAGTTAATGAATATTAAAAATTTTTTCTAATATTTCAGTTATAATTTCTAGTATGTTAAATATCAATGTGTGTGTATATCTATCTATTTCTACCTACCTATCTATCTATACACAAAATCACCATAAACAAAAGGTTTTTGAGGTCCTCAACAATTTTTAAAGGTGAAAAGGGTCCTGAGACCGCTAGCATAAAGGCATAAAATTGCATGGTCTGTCCAAGGAATAAATGAATAAATGAATACATGCAGTTAGCTAGCTGCCTCCAGTTCTTTTTGGAAGTAGACAGAGCATAAATTATAAATATATACATCATGCATTCATACACAATGAATCTGATTATCATATCCTCTCAGCCCATGAATAACAGATAAAATACACCAGAATGTTGAAAGAGTTAACCTGAATTTATTGATGATTTTGAGAAAGGAGGGGGGAGCAGATTGAGTTAATCCAATGAAAGTCATCACATATAAATTTGCAAACTAAAATACTCCCTGGGCTGAGGTCATGTGTTTAATTTTAGCAAGCAGGGTGAATATGTTTGGGTAGGTATTTATACTAAGTGGTGGACTGAGCTGGAGATAGGCTTGGCAGTGGAAACAGTGATACAACCTTTATTATTTTCAATGCAAAAAAAAAAAAATGAACTATTAATGTGATGTTCTGGTTGAGAATTTAAACTCTCAAAAAATCTGGAAATTCAAAGTCATGGTACCCATAGCAACCATAACTCTGCCCCCTTGCATGCCCAGTGTGGAGTATTTTGTATTGCAGTACATGCTGTGAAATCTATGCCTAAATGTGCTATATAGCAGAGTTACAGTTGCTGTGGGAACTGTAACTTTGAATTGCCTGCCTTTTGTGTCATTAAACTTTCAGCTGAAGTATTGCATTAAAGGAATTTTTTTTTCCTCCACTGCGTTCCCTTATTTAAAAAAAAATTGATTGGGCATTTTTTTTAAAGGATGTAAATGATGTTAGACTCAAATGGAAGGATAATGCATTCTTGTTTCCCAGATATATGCACTGATATAGCATTAGTGAATTACCACATTTACATATTTCAACCTGCAATAACAAGTCATAAAATAATCCTCTATTTATATAGCACCTTTAATCCTGAAGGGTCCCATCACACACATAGACACACTGTAACCGAACCACATTGGACGAGGAAACTCAATAAATATTTAACAGCGCCCAACAAAATTATACAGTGCTTTAGGACCGGCAGTAGGGAAGAAAGGTACTGTCATCCTGTGGTTGGAACACAAGCCAAGGAGTGCGAAATCTCATGCTTCAGTTTTACTTTTGCAATGGCATTGGCTCTGCCCTTGAGTCAATGATTTGAATCCCTCACCATTCCGGGTACTCCATTTTCTCTGTTTACTGGAGGAAGTATTTCTAGGTCCAATGGCAAGGAAAGACTTCAAGAGGTCATTTGGTGGTGTCTACTATTTCCAGCTAATGAACATACCTACATATTCTTGAACAGGCCACTTGCACGAAATTCTGCTATGAAGGGTACAATAATAAATATTTTAGATTTTGAGAGCCATACGGTCCTTGTCACAACTCCCCACCTCTGCCGTTGGAGCGTGATAGAAGCCGTAGACAATACAGAAATGAATAAGCATGGTTGAGTTCCAGTAAAATGTATTTATGGACACTGAAATTTTAATTTCATATAATTTTTCTATGTCACAAAATATTATTCTCCTAGTGATTTTTTTCAACCAATTAAATATGTAAAACACATTCTTTGCTCGTGTCTAAAACAGGTGGTAGGATATAATTTGCCAGTCCTTGCTCTAGAAGTTTGGGTTACATGTTGGGCTCAAGGCTACCTTTAGACAGAGATGTGCTTCTAAATATTTAACTAGCTTCCCTTCTTTAAAAAGGAAAAAAAAATATGTGTGTGTGTCTGTTTATATCTAGATCTAGATATGTACATATGTATATATCTAGATTTGGATATATACAAATATGTGGGTGTCTAAGTTCATTATACATTTTGCTAATATACAGGAAATGTAGAATAAATGTACAAGCAATAATAAAATATATAATACTTTTCACTGTAAATTCCATATAGCCAATCTATTCTCATATACTGTTTTTGTTAACTATTTGCTGAACTCCTGTGTTCCTAGCTAACCTATGATTGCATTAACAAATGAGTATAGTTCCACAAAAACAAAACAAACAAAAACCAAGTGAGTATAGTTTCAATGTGAATGTCAGTTGATCTTTTCATTTATACTAAGAAGAAGGACGAAAGTGAAAAAACAACGATGTATCTTAGGACTTTAATCTTTCATAAATGACCTGAGCAACTTCTTTGCTGAGTCAGGTTATAACTTTCAAGTATTTCCTCCACTTTTTTGTACTATTGTACTATTCGCAGTATAATTGCTACAGACTTAACACACTTTCAAGTTAATTTATATATTAGTCAGAGTTATCTAAAGAAACAGAACCAATAGGATGTGTGTATATATATTGGCTTACATGGTTTAAGGAGGCTTAGAAGTCTCAAAACCTGCAGCTGGTAAGCTAGAGCCCCAGGAGAGCTGATGGGCAGTCCAGTCTGAGTCCAAGGATGAAGAATCAGGAGAGCCAATGGTGTAAATTCCGGTCCAAAAGTCAGCAGGCTCAGATTCATGAAGGGCCAATGCTTTAGTCTGAGTTCAAAGGCTGGAAAAGACCTATGTCCCATTTCAAGTACTCAGGCAAGAGTTCCCTCTTACTCAG
Source organism: Enhydra lutris kenyoni (assembly GCF_002288905.1). Lineage (NCBI taxonomy): Eukaryota > Metazoa > Chordata > Mammalia > Carnivora > Mustelidae > Enhydra > Enhydra lutris. The sequence goes on from NW_019154096.1 coordinate 16,965,399, forward strand.
ACTTTTTGTTTCATTCAGGCCTTCAACTGATTGAATGAGGCCCACCCACATCATATGGGGGGTGGGGGAAGGGGGGCAATATGCTCTACCCAGTTCCCTGATTCAAGTATTAATATCATCCAAAAAATCCTCACAGACACATCTAGAATAAAATTTGACCAAATATCTGGGCTCCCCATGACCCAGATTGATATATAAATATAACCATCAAACTCGGCAATGTTAACATTTTTCTCCATCATTTTCCTAAGTCTAAACAATCCTAAAAAAAGAAAAAATCAAGCCCTGATTTGTTATGTTTGCTGAGTTCCATGGTCTACATACTCCCACCACAGCCAATTGCAAGCCATCAACATGCCAACGGACACAGATTGGGAAGAGAACACTCAGTACCACATCATCTTATAGTATTGCAACTATAAAAATACAAAAGCTAAAAATAACTTCAAGAGTATGTAGATAATAGTAAAATGTAGCAAAATAATTAGAAAGTGATGAGTTTTGAGTATGTATTACCTTTTTTTAAATACAATACTTAATTGTGAGTTCTTATAATTTAATGTTTAATAATAGAGATTTTTTAATAGCCAACTTGCAAAATTCTTGAAAATGTAACAATCAGCTCTGGTGAGTAAGTAATAGTTGGTTCCAGCACACCTCGAGAATGGAATTGAGCAAGCCCTGGGTAAGGTTTGTCTGGTCCCCTACCTTCTTCTTGAAAAGGCTGACCAATTTCATTGGGCCAAAGCTTACTGAAGACAAGAACAGAAACAATCTCACTATTCTTCTTGGTATTATTTTTCCTCTGAAGTACTCAGATCTCCTTACACCCTGAGTGAATTACTACATTTACATATTTCAACCTGTAATAACAAGTCATAAAATTATCAGTCTGTGGCATGGCAAAATGTAGGTGGAGGCAGCCAAGGGACTTGCTGGCGCTTCCAGGGGTTTGGTGGATGGCCTAGCACAGGGGGCTGCCACTCCACAGATGACCAGTCTGGATAATTCTGCCACAATTATCTGAGAAATCCTGACAAAGCCAGAATTAGGGTTTGAGTCTGGCAGATAATTATAGCTGTGGACAGGGAGACATAGGAAATCATTGAAGAATGGTCCCCTTGACTTTCAGTCCAGTGATTTACCTACCATACCCACTCTGCTTCTAAATAATGAGTTGCTTAATGCCTGTCAAGTAATTTTAAGTTATAAATCACCAAATACAAGGCATCATTAACGTCCATTTGAAACCGCACAGAGAAATCTTTAGTAGGCAGTATATGAGTCCCCCAGTAGAGCCAAGACTCCGTTGTCTGTACATTTTCTTGTCTTCTTTTTTGAAAATCAGGTATGGTAAGATGTTTTAACAAACCTCAGATGGCTGGAATCTCTGGTTTTAGAATGACCTAAGATAGCTGTCCCCAGCAATACCAGGCTGAGGGGCAATTTGATCAAATTTGGAAAGAATTGTGGATCACAAATGTGGATCACCAACGAAGGGGAAGAATAAGGAGCCTGGAACTTACCACCATCCATCCACCACCTGAGATGAAATGGTGTGTCATCCCAGTAGAGGAACAAGGTCATGAGCTAGTCAAATGTCATATGTACACCACTGCAGTACGTGCAATTTAAAAAAAGAAGAAATGAAGCTTATTTATTTCTAAACCAAATAACCCATAAGTATCAAGGCATTTGAAGGCAATGAATTGTTAAAAATTAAAGGGGTTTGGGTGTATCTGTGATCAGGGTGAGGGAGAGAGACTTGGCTATCATTCACAAACAAATTTAGAAAAATAGATTCAGCATTGCTACTATAACTGGAAATGGTTTGGATAAATTTAATCCAGCTTCCCTGAGAATACCTAATTAATCTCAGGCCCCGGGAGGAAAATCAAGATTAAGATAGGAAGTCTCCCTCTGTACTGAGGGCAGAGGAACTTGGGGCCTCCGTGTCCACAAAGGGCATCCCATGATCCCTCCCTGGAAGATCTTCTCAGAGTGCCTCCCTTCCCTCCTGGCTTTGGCCTCAAGTCCATGAGAAAAGTGTACCCGGCTACAGACCTTACTGCTTGACCTGGGTTGGAGACCCATGCCCACTACAGCCAAGAAGACAGGCGACAAGTACGAGCCCCATATTTAAGATGTAGCTCAACCTTTGACCACTAGAGGTCTCCTGGAAAGCAATGACCCGTATAACCCGGTTTATCTTCCTTCAAACCAATAGACTTGTTGCACTAAGACCTGGCGAGCCTGCTCTGCTGGAGGCCGCATTATTAATAACGCCACCCACCCCCACCGCTGACGATGGCGCCAGGCTAGGAAGGGGGAGGGGACTAGGCGGTGGCTGACCCTCAGACAGTGCTGGTTTTTCGATCCACGAATCAGTCTGCAGACTCCGAGGCTACCCCCTCGAACCCCACTTCCTAACCAAGCAAGACGGGAGAGCCCCTAACTCAAGGTCCCCAGGTGGGCAGCACGGAGTCCCACGGACTTCCCTCCAGCGATGAACTAGCAAACGGACCAATGTGCAGAATCACCTAGTATCAGGTCCACCAACAGGCCAGGATTCACCCTCCCCGGGCTTCGCCCCCACTCGTTCCTCCCTGCCGCCCCCCCCCCCCCCCCCACCTCCCCATCTCCTCTGCCTCGGGATTGCCAAAGTGGCCCGAGTTTAGCCGGTGGAAGGAGATCAGGGAACCATTCACCGTTCCTGTTCTGATCCATGCGGTATTTTCTGCAAAAATTAGCGGCTTCTCGCTGGAAGAGGAAAGGAAAAGGGAGGGGGGAGACGAGGAGGAGCAAGAAAGGAAACAGCCAGGTTGAATTCCCAGTCTTTATCAAGCAATTCGCTCACCAGTGAAAGAAAGCTGCAGTGGCAGATTCGAGCCACATGCGGTAGTGTGTAGCAATTAGTAGATAAAATGCTGACTAAAGTGCTAAAACATGAAGTATTATTGTAGCCAAGGTCAAAAATGCTTCAGTTGTCTTTTGCAATTTGGGGGAGGGGGGAGGCCCAAAGGTGCGCAGAGAGGTTTGAATTTTCGAAATGGTTGCCTTCTTTCTTCAAACTGTACTTTTTTTTTTTTATGATCCTGTTTATTATAGCCCAAGCTGCCTAATTATGTCACTGCTGGTTTTTGCAACTAACTTAATCCTCCTGATCCTTTATGAAACGATTCACAGGCTCTGAAAAAATGTGTTTGCTGCTTCCCCCACCCCTTGAGGGAGTGAGAACGATTTTTTATTTTTTACCTTTTAAATAAACCAAATAAAACAGATGGATTTTGGGCTAACAAAGCAGCAGGAATATAGATGTGTGGGTATAGGGTCCTGTGTTTCAGTGTAAGAAAGAGCCCAGAAAATAGTGGGTCATATAGACATACACTGCTTTCTTTCCCGCTCCTCTTTTATACACAGTGAGTTCCAGCTACAAGCTTTTTTATAGATAAGTAAAGCAGTTGCTTTCATGATTATAACTGTCCTGAATGGATTGTCTTCTTACAACATTCAATCTGTTTATGAGTATTTACTTTACATTAGCCCAAGGACCCTGCACTGCGGGAGTTTGCCTCTATTCCCCTGGGTGTCAGTGTCTCAAGTCTTACATCTCCTCTGTGATTGATGGAGCCTTGAATCCACGTTATTACTCTCTCACAAGCAGAAATCAAACAGGCTATTAACTACATTACTTCAAAGAACTGTTTCAATACAATCTCCTTATCTTAATTGAAACTTTCTTTGTATGGATATTTGCTGCACAGATAATTTACAGGTGCCTATCAAGCATCATATTAAAGAGGTAAAATAGAGAATATTTTTTTTGTTGTTTAGTTTTTGTTTTGTAAACACACACCATTGTGATCTGTAGTTTTAAAAGCCATTTACAGGATTGGACCAGAGGTTTGATTTATTAGATTTTATTATGTTCGTGGGGGGTGGTTTTGCTGGTGCTGTAAAAAGAGAGGGAAGATACCCCTCTGATCCAGTTTTGAAATTTAGCATTCATCTGATTACAAGACTGCAGATATTCAAAAATGTTCAGACCCAGCTCCCTGCAATTGTTAACATCTGAAAAACCTTATCCGGAGTTTACGAGAAGAGAGATTATGCAGCAAGCAGCCTAGTTCAGCGCCTACCTTGAAGAGACATAGAAACAAGGTTTCTAATTAGATGAAGTCCCTCACAGGCACTTAAAGACTTACAGCACCAAAACCAGCAGAAGTTGCTTAGATGCTCTAAAGAGCTGTGTATTTTTTAAGAGAGAGATTTAATATACAATCCAGGGATACCCTCAGGCATTCTGTTGAGGTTTCCTGCATAAGTGCTGCTGCATTGGTCATACAGGAAACTGACTCAGAGTCGATCTCAAATATGATCTTGTCAAAATACTACAACTCAAGTTTTTAAATATAGGATGTCTTGAACTGGATGTATATATTTACGCTAACAGGACAGAGACTAACTGAAGCCTTAGGCATCTCTCCTGTATTAAAAAAAAATACGTAAAATACCCTTCAGTCAAGTCCATTCATATGTAAAAAAATGAACAAAATGGGTTATTCTAATCAAATGTCTGCAGTATGCATCATAAAGTTAAAAAGAGAGAAAGAAAGCATGAGAGAGCTGTAATTTCTCTTTGTAACCCATGTTTATAAAATAGAAAGATCAGATGAAATTTCAAGGAAGATAATTAAAGAGTGATGTGCAAGTCATAATTTGGCTAATGCAAAGATGGGAGACTGTGAATTGTTACATTGTCCTCCTTCATTGTGCAGAGTTGTGATATTACTTTAAATTATTAAAATAGTTTTCATCTTTAAGAATACTGGCTCTTTGGCATGGGCTTTTATTACTTATTGTAATTGGAGGATCTGCCATTTTCTTTCGTTTATCTCTGTGTGTATAGAAAGGAGATAGATCTTGCCTTTTATTACTTCCCCATGTTCTGAATCAAAAATGTGGTTTAGATAATGTTAAGTGCCCTAATTCTTACTGCAGCGGACGCAGACGTTATGAGAAGGCATAAAAATACACACAGAGGGTCTTTCCACCTCAAGTCACTGAATATGAGGCATTTGTGCTCTGCCGGGTGTATTAACTTCAGCCATGTGAATATAATTTTCATTAAAGTAATCCTGTTTCAACTAGATGCTGTGACTAGAGGTGAAACGTTGCGAAAGCGTTAAAAATAGCTTACTAGTAATTTCAACATCCTGTAATTTTATCACAGATCAAGTTTCAACTGTCATACTATACAGACCTTATTCCCCATATAGTACATGTTTACTTTTTTAGCATGCCAGACCCACTTTAGAAAGATTGGTGCCAATATAATAAAATCGGGGGGGGGGGGGGGGGGGGGGTGCGGGAAGGAGTGGGAGGAGAAGGGGGAAGGGGGTGGGGAGCGTGGGGGAAGCGAGTACACCATTTTACATCAACACTGCGAAAATGCAATCTAGCCTGGCGGAGGACGGGCAGCTGGGTCGGAGCGAGCGAGGGCTTTGCAGTCTCTGCCTATTTATTGTTCTGTCGCTCTTAAGTTTCTCTGTGTTTGCATAATAGCCGTGCATGCAAACCTCGCAATGCTCCAGGGCTCCAGAACAATAAATATACACATTTAAAACCTTTATTGTCTTACGGTTCATGCCCCCGGTTTTCAACAGCTTAATTTCTGGTTGTATTTAACTAGTTTGCAAATGGATTTTTTCAGTTTCAAACTATTATTGAGGAAGCTCCCCTCCCTTTTTTGGCGGGGGAGGGGATGGGGGTGGGGTAGGAGTCGGTATATTATTCCTGTAGCGCTGGGTTATATAAACACATTATCATTTGAGAGCGCCCTTGGCGTCCATCAGCATTGTAAACACGTACTAGTGTATATACTTCAAAATTAAAGAATGCACACGCAGAACCGGGAGCCTGAATTCATATTCCGAGCAGACTCGCTGCTCGCATTTATTGATTTATCATGCATCGTTTATTGTTCCAGTCCCTAAATGCAGCCGCTGTCCGTTCAATATTGTTTGCAAAATCCTGAGATGTGTGTGCACTGCTCACTTGTCTTTCTGGGTTTTTTTTTTTTTTTTTTTTTGGCTGAGTATATTTTGCGAAGCCAACAAATGCATTAATATTTATATGTTTATATAATCGATAACCCACTTTTCCCTTCCATGTAAATAGGCATCAAAAGATAATTTAACAGATTAGTTCTCGAAAACATGGCAGTGAGGAAGCGTAATTTAACTATCAAACAAATCTACATGTCTAATAACAGCAAATCTGCTAAGGAGCATTAGAAAGAGGAGCAGCGCCCCGGAATCTCTGCAGGAAATGTTCTTTATATTAGACATATACAAGCAGGTCCTGTCAGATGCACAGCGGAGCTTGCTAGCTCTCGTCTCCTCCAAAAATCTCATTAGACGACACCCCCAGACAAGGGAGATTGGGAGGAGGGAGATCTCATCTTCACACAGTTTTAGGGTGGATTTTATTTTTACAAACCTTTCTATATGTTTTTTGTCTTGATCCATCCTCTTCCCGCCGAGATCGGACGGAACCTTTCTTCCGATTATGAATTTGATCATCCCACATTTGGAAGGAAACCTACACAGTTTTGACAGGAGCTGAAAATTGAGTCGTCAGAGAAATATTAGGACATATTTTCAATCATTTTGGTGCCGAAGGGGAGGCAAGAGCTCAGTTTTATATTGAGACATTACGCCAGCTGAAGGCAGAGAATGTTTTTCCCTGCCAGGACCTGATGCAATCCATTCAAGCCAACAAGTTTGGAGAGAATGTTGAGTTCAATCAATTCAGAACGTCGAGATGGAGCCCAACTCACTCCAGGTATTTCGCTCTCCTCCGCTCCTCCGATCCCGGCACCCCCCGGCACCCCCCAGCCCCCCAACTCACCCACACCTCTGCACCCACCCACACCCCCCACAAACTTTTCACCAAACTTTTACCCTCTGCATCCCCCCAAATCATTTTTATTGTTTAAAAAAATCCCTGCACTGATCATACATACATAATGTAATTTTACCGCCTCGGATGGAGAAGTAGGGAGAGGTGGCGGTGGGGGTGCCTGGAGTTTTTTGTTGTTGTTGTTGTTTTGTTTTTGTTTTTGTTTTGTTTTTTTTAAGGGAGGCAGAAAATTTGTGGGCTCTATTATTTTTCCACCCAGCTTATATCTGTTGGCTCCTCTGTATTAAGAGTGTGGATGTCTGTGTGTAAATGTGTCTGGGAATAGATGTTTGTGCTCTGATGGCTACGTTATTTATTTGGTGCTTTTTTTCCCCCTGCAGTGGGTCGGCTCACCGTGTGGCTTGCACGGACCTTACATTTTCTACAAGGCTTTTCAATTCCACCTTGAAGGCAAACCAAGAATTTTGTCCCTTGGCGACTTTTTCTTTGTAAGATGTACGCCAAAGGATCCGATTTGCATAGCGGAGCTCCAGCTGTTGTGGGAAGAGAGGACCAGCCGGCAACTTTTATCCAGCTCTAAACTTTATTTCCTCCCAGAAGACACTCCCCAGGGCAGAAATAGCGACCATGGCGAGGTGGTAAACTTATATCTCCCTCTCTTCTTTCTTTATTACCCCCCCACCCCCCAGTAATGCTTATTACAGGGCAAGCTTGAAAATACTGTATTCACTTCTGCAGGCGAGCAGGATCGACTCCTTTTTTAAAGGGGTAGCGCCACTAGCTGGGGCTCGAGTATTTTGCCATTGTCAGAGTTTGGCTGTCAGCTTTACAAAGAGGATCCAACTGCTGATTTTAGTCAAGATCAAATAACTTGTTCGAGAAGGGTTTTGTTCAAGGATGTGTGTGTGTGTGTGTGTGAGAGAGAGAGAGAGAGAGAGAGAGAGAGAGAGAGAGATCGTTCGCTCCCTTGCTACTGCCGCTTGAACATCACATGCTTTTTATATTTTTTGCCTTTTGAAAATTTTACCTTCGCGTCTGGCTCAGTCGGGGCTGGGTGGATTTCTTTCGGTGGGTTTCGATATTGTTCACTTTTTTTTTTTTAAGTAAGTATTTGATATGTTTAAGAGGGCGGAAATTACGAAATGGAGGCAGAGTGAGATCAAAAGCTATTGAGTTGGCAAAGACGTGTTGAATAAAGTGATAAATGACAGGTACTGGAATAATACATTCAAATAACTTGCAGATCTGCCCGGGCGGATTTCAAAGCGGTCGTGTAACCGGCACAAACACGTTAAGCATTAACAACTATCTCTCGCCCCCACCCCCTCCCCCTCGGACAAGCCATTTGATGTTCTAGTTTTCAATTACTCCACGCAAAGTGGACGTCTTCCAGCGCAATCTTTGGGGACGTGTGGGACCGGGACCGGGGGGGGGAGGCAGAGGGGTGTGTGCTCGCCCACTGGCTCCGCGGGTCCGGCGGCCTCCGTGCCCAGACGGCGCTCCCGGGGAGGGTGGGGAGGGACCGAGCTTTGCCGGCACGTTTCTGGACGGCCGCAGGGGCGCTAGCCGCGCTCCCGGGAGGACGCCCGAGGTGAGCTGCTGTCACCGGGCGCCGGGGCGGCCGCCTCCCTTCGGCTCTGTCATTTCATATGTGACCGCAGTTCTGCGGGCTCCCCTTGTCAGCTGACCGACCTCAGCGCCGTGATATCCACCGGGTGAACTATTTTGGGGAGGCTGTGCCCTCGGTGCGGTGGGGAGGGAGGGCACGCAGCCGCCTGGCAAGGCTTTGTGTTGCCCGAGCGAGAGCAGGGTGATCAGACTGAGACTTTTGAGGGCAGGTAGCTCTGTGCCAGGCCCTCGAGCTTTCGAGGTAGATGTAAGGATCTTTTTGTTAAATGAATGGTTCCCCGGTTTAACTCATCCCGGAACGTGGAGCTGCCTGCCAGTCCTTCCAGAATTCCTTGGTCTGATGGAGTTGATTGTACTTTTGGCATCGCCAGTTCACTCCCTCTCCCAGGATCGAATTACCCATCAGTGGTCTATGCCAGTTAATTACTGGAGTTCGTCAAAACCTTCGCCCTCAGATCTGCCTCTTCGGAAATAAGCCCCGCCCTCCTCCCCGAACGTTCCCCCCCCTCCCCCGCCCTCTCCCGCCCGCTTTGGGTTTTAAACGTTCATACTTCCCGACGTCTGCCTGCAATTTTACAAAGGTGTTGTTTGGAAATACTGTGAAAAATCCTGCACCCTACCAACAGGTTGAGCTCTTTCCCCCTCCCAAGGTCTAGCTCTGTCCCCTCCCCCGACCCAACTTTCCTGCGCAGCTGTCTTCCTCCCCTCCCCCTCCTGATTTCTTATTATTTGCTTTTCAAATTTATTACTTCAACATGGCCTGTGATCTGGAAAAGGGAAGGATTAAATATCCAGAAAAGAGCTGGTGCCTAATAGACTTCTGCCTAAACCCAGAAGGAAATTATTCAGTGTTTTATGAGATATTTTGTGGTCACTCTCCTTCTCTCTCTTTTTTTTATTAAATTGAAATTGAAATATTTTTAAAGACCCCGAGTTGACCCCACTTGGTCCAGTTTTAATTTCTGTCGTTGTAATTAAATAGTGAATTCTGATTTAAGAGTAAAAACCATTTTAGCCCAAGGTTACATCTGTTAGAACTGCTGATAATGCATAGATACACAGTATTTTTAAATAAACGATTTTTAAAAATTGTTCATTAAGGGCAAATGAAAGCGAGCCGTTGTAATGATCTGTACATTTCGTCACTGCTATATGAGCCATACCTAAGAAAATTAATCTTGCCATTTAAAAGTAAACTCTAGGGGGTTTGCGGAGGAGATGGCTCTATTTATAATCCTCAGCTGCATATACATCGTCTAATATTATGCATGATTTGTTTCTTAATGCTAACACGGCTGGTAATTAGCTGTATGATTATACTTGTATATTTCATTAGGACTTTGGCTGATGTCATTGTGAATTATTCAGCCATATTAAAACAATTTTCAATTGAGATAATGACACGCCTCAAAATTATGCAAATGCAGGCTACATTGTGCAAAATAATTATGACAAATGTAAAGCAGGTAGAAAGTTTCCCAATCCAGATCGGTTTTCCACCCTGGTGATGTCATTTCCCCCCTGGCCTAAGTTAGTCATTCATTAGCTGAATGGCAGCAGCAGTCTCCTCAAGAGGAGAGCCTACGGAAACCAGCATTTACTGCAGGCACCTAGAGGGGGCAACAGGGTCCTCTCATTAAGAAATTTGCTTTGTTTTCACTTACTCCATTAACTTGTTTATATACAGTGAAATGATTTTTGTTATTGATTTTAAATAGTTTTGAATGATGCATTTGCCATTTGCAAAGTGTAACTGAAAGAGAAAGGTTTCTTGGTGATGTGCACTGTTACTTGGAGAAAATGTTCAGCGCATTTAATCAGCCAGTACAGTTTATTTTAAGTAACCAAATGGAGGTTAATAATTTCTTGATTGAGCTGACATCAGCATCCATTTCGAAAGGACAGCCAGGACTCAGTATGCTTTTTTGGTTTAAGAGAACCATTCTGTCTATTTATGATTTCTTGAAATGTAAAGACGTCAGTTCTAAAAGCAGGAAAATTATCATTGTGCGAGATTAGAAATAGCATCCCTGTGTGGTTTGCTATCATCTGCAGAGGGCCTTTTGGGGAATATTTTATTGATCCTTGCAATAATTGTATGAGGCTGGATAAGGCAGGGCTTTGTATGCCATTTTACAGATGGAGACAGGCTTAGAGAAGTTATGTGGTTTGTCAAAGGTCACCAAGCTAGAACGTAGGCTAGAACGTAGGCCTTCCTAAGCTATAGGATTGTTTGTCTCCCCACCCCCCCGCCACTGAATCCTAGCCTTGACACCAGAGTTTTAATGCAACATATTATATTCTAGAAGTATGCGCTAATATGGGCAAGTCCTTGTTCATTTTAGAATCATGATTAATCAATCCATTTTGCCAAAGGTCACTGGATTTTAGGTAGCAGAACCATTCTTATTCTATAAAGTTCAGCTGATTTGAGCTCATGGTATCTAATGAGAGCAGTTGTGCTTTAATACCATTATTAATAATCATTAATAATTTATTATTATTTATAGTAACTCTGATAATGACTTACTGCTGCCTTCACGTACTTCCCATGCTGGCAACTGGTGTGGAGAAAAAGCAGTCCAGAGTCACATCTTGATTCCGCAACTTAGTATTTGTTCGACCTTGAACCAGCATAAACACTCTGAGCCTCAGTTTCTTCAGCAGCAAAATGGGGACAATAATGAGGCAGACTGTGGATTGTTGTGAATATCAAGAGGCATTATATGGGCAAAAGTACTTTAAAAATGGTACAGTCCTTAAATAAATAGAAAAGAGTGATGACTGCAGCGGCTTTTATTATAGATATTATAATTTATGAACAATAAGCAGAGAAACTAATATGCCTGTGTGGAGGTTCTCAGGCCTAATCATCATACTGTCTTAAATTACCATGAAAGTGAATAGTAGAGCCATATACAGGAGTTAAGTGTCTTTAGTAATTACCCACAATTGCCACATTCAGCCACTACCTCTTCAGAGGAGGAAAATGGCAAAGTAGGCAGGTAATTGGTTCTGTTACTGGGTAACTTCTGATTACATTCATTTTCAAATTGCCAAGCGCTTCATCTATTGGCAATATACCCTTTTAAAAGAGGTAGATGTGCAAGCTTGGATTTCAGCCTGACTGTGGGCTGGATTCTACAAGAAGCTTTCCTGGTCACCTGCAACTGTGAGTGTGGATGAGTAAGCTAAGGATGTCAGGAAGTCAAGGTCAAGCAGATTCTAGGTAGTAGTCAGGATTTCTACAAGTGGTTACTATCTGGTTAAGAATGGTCAGAAATTCATATTCCAGAGCCCCTGTTGAAACTAATTCGATTGGAATCTCTGGAATTGGGTCCAGGAGCCTACATTTTAAACATTGCCTCACTTTTCTCATCTATGAAATGGAGATATAGTACCTACTCCCTAGGATTGCCTTAAGGATTAAATGAGTCAATACATGTAAAGTGCTTACAACTGAGATTGGCACATAGTATATTCTCCAGTAGTGGCTGACTCATTGTTACTATCATTAATATTTGTACTGCTGTTCTCATTGAAGTTTGAGACCACCACCACTACTTTCTTTCTTTCTTTCTTTCTTTCTTTCTTTCTTTCTTTCTTTCTTTCTTTCTTTCTTT
>NW_019154096.1:16977584-17135084 GCF_002288905.1 Enhydra lutris kenyoni
TTTAAGATTTTACTTATTTATTTGCGAGACAGAGCACAGCCAGGAGGAGGGGCAGAGGGAGAGGGAGAAGTAGACTCTCCACTGAGCAGCGAGCCACACGTGGGTCTCAATCCCAGGACCCTAGGATCAAAGGCAGAGGCTTAACCCACTGAGCCACCCAGGTGCCCCCACCACCCCTTTTCCTAAAGAAAGATTTTCTCTGTGAGAGGACAGCATCTAGGTTAGTTTGCTAAGACAAATACCCAATACAGGTCTCCCCAAATCAGGTTGGCTTTCATCCATAGGATGTGTTTTGCCATGTCATCAAAATAAGAAGTTCCTTGAAGATTCACATTTCAGTATGAAACTATGCTGTCCTCTGAATCGGTAGGATTTGTTTAAAAGATTGCCTGCTTGTATCACATCTAGCATTAGTCAGACATGTCTTGAAATCTAGGAGGTGCTGGACCGACCCTGTTCTAGCTGTGGATAGCTGCTCCATCTCTGGTCTGTATCCACGAGCTAACTTTTTAAAAATTTCCAAGTGACCTCTTCAAGTGACCTCACTGGCCTTTGACCATTTCTTTAGCTTTTCTGAGTCTCAGTTTCTCCATCTGTAAAATGGATCTAATGATCTCTACTTTGTCAAGAGAATTAGAAACAGTAATGGAAAGGGCCAGCCAGCTGGCATAAGCACTTAATACAGGAGAGCTCAGCAAACAAGGGATGCAGTCCCAGCAGTTCTTAGTAGTTTTAGTCATGACCTTCAACTAGGAAAAGGAGTAACTTTTCTCTGACTGGCTGGCCCTTCTGAACTAGGGTGAGAACTAATGAACTGTCTGGTGAGAATTCAGAAGACTGTGATAAGCATCAGTGAACTATGGCCTGAAGGCTGAATTTGGACCACTGTCTGTTTTTGTAAAGTTTTATTGGAACATAGTCAGACTTGTTTGTTTACGTATTGTTTATAACTGCTTTCAAGTTACAGTAGCCGAGTTGAGTAGCTGTGACAGCGACCATATGACCCGCACAGTGGAAATTGGGAAATAATTTACTGTGTGGTCCTTTACAAAAATGTTTGCTGACCCCTGGCCTATGGAGTTGATTTGAAATAGGGAGCGGGATTGTATACTTTTTTCTCTTTCTTACTTGGGTTGGAGCAAGACCCAGTAAAATCAAGAAATAATTTAACAGTCATATGTCAAAAATATCTTGCAAACAAATCTCTGTTTCAGCATTGATTCTAATGATATTAAAATTTAAGAATCAGTAGAATGTGTACTGAGTTAGATTTTGTAGGTTCAGATCCTAACTCTAGCAAATGTTGGTGTCATCTCTCTTGAGTTAATCAAAAACTACTTGTTGAGTGCTAACCATGTACTTGGAGCTCAGCTAGGTACAAAGATAGACGAAAAACAGTTCATGGTGTGACCCTGTTTCTCAAGAAGCTTATCAATCTTCATTGAGAGATGAGATCAACACGTTTTTAAAAATGTAAAAACAACATAAGACGTTATATAACATGTTAGTGGATTGTGCTGACAATAAATGCAGTGTGTGTTCAAAGGAAGACTCGCGATCTGCATGATTTTGGAAGAAGAATTCATTCAGCTCAGAGACGTTGGTTGAAGACCTACTGTGTGCTGGACAACAGGATACAGATATGAAGGAGAATGGCCTCAACCCTCAAAGAGTTTACTGTTTACTCCCGTGGACAGACAATGGTCACAGAAAAGCTGTCAGACTTTCTCTGTGCTCCTTAGTTAAAGTGTAGATTAATTAAAGCCACTATTTATAGCCTTTCCTGATCTTTACGGAAACTAGAAAGTATCGTCTTTATCTTTGAAGTCTTGATCACTCAGAGCATATTTGTAGAGCACCTACTTGGTGCCAGAGCCTGTTCTAGGCCCTGGGGATACAGCCCTGGACAAAGTAGGCAGGAATCCCTGCCTTCAGGGCTCTTACTGGGCTGTGCTTGGCTTGCCTTCTCTTGTACTTTGCACATGCGCGGTCTGTGAGGGTTATCTGCGTCCTGTTCCTTTTTCTGTCACTCTTCCTGTCCACATCCCCCCTTTCCCACCCTAGCGGTGTTCTCAGGAACTACAGGTTGTGACTTCACCTCTGGGTCCCCCCTACAGTATTCAGTGCCAGTCACTAAGTATTTATTGAATGACTACATGACCTCAGCCATCTAAAACGTTCTTTCCCACAGCCTGCTTTCTTAAAGGTCAGCCTGGTTTCTTCCTGTCAGAGGACCCATGATGGGTCATTCCCATGTGGGCCAGCTGCAGCACACCCCCATCACATGTGTTCTTTCTCGTCTAAAATCCATCATCGTTTTTGCACAGACGATGTGAAAAAGTGTAGATTTTCTTTCGGAGTACTCACCAAAGAGAACGGTGCCTATTTGGGACTGATGATGAGGCTAGAGCTAGCATCTTCGTGTTTGAGTACTTTTCCCATCTTCATTCCCTCAGCTCATTAAAAAGTCGGGGCTGTGCGGTGGCAGTCTGACCACACACTGACGCCAGGAGACCGGTCACTCCTCACCTGAGTAGGGTTGGTAGCTCCCGTGAGCTGGCGTGCTTTCCAGACTGGTGGTCTTAACTAGGCCAGTGTTTGATAGTGAGTCAAAATTGTAAGCAATTAAATCCTCCCGTGACATTTAGAGTGTCAGGCACATACTAAGGAAATGTTATTTTTATGAAGTACACGAGTCCATACATGTAAATACTTCGTTATTAATTATTAATAAAGCATACCATTGTTCATGGTGGATGCTAGTGATACACGACTCAAGCCCATTTATCAAAGTCTCGTTTTAACCAATATCCAGAATATAATTGCTCGGATCAAATGCATTTGCTTGTCATTTTTTATAGCCAGGGTAGCTGGTTATTTGCCATCTTCCACTCAGAATAATATTGTAGCTAGTGATTACCCGTTGGTTTGGCTTTTAAAGAAATTTAAAACAAACTTATCGGCTGTTGGCTTAAAGATTCATTCGCCTCTCAGAAATGCGGTCACGGATTTCCTGCCTTTCTTGAAAACTCCGCTCCTGTGGCCTCGCACAGGCACAGATGGCTTTTTCCAGCCATGCCGTGGTCTGCGCCGGCTTGCGGGAGATTAGAACCCGGGCCTCAGCCTTCCGAAAACACGACTCACGTCCTGGACGGTGAACGTCAGGATCGGCAACACATTTTAAACATGCAGATGATGATTATTACAGAAAGGGTGCTTTCGAATCATGCTAATGGCATCAATCTCCATCACACACTTGCGTCAATTAATTCCGCTTTTAAAATCAGATGTACTGTTAGTGGCGTCAAAGATGGGTATTTGACATTTATCACAGAGACGAGGACGTGTGCTTTAATTACGTGAATTTTCTGGACCTTCTCTGTGGCTGTATAAATAGACGCACAGGGGCGCGTGTCCTTGCACGCAGGACCATCGAGTTCATGGCTCTTTCTCCACCCCTGTGCTACAGCGAGGAAAAGAGCGGGGAGAGGCCACGTGTTACTAGGCAGTCCAGTGGCCCCAGAACCTTCTTCCCCCCTTACCATACCTTTCCTTTCTCGTGACTCCGAACATACCCCCTCCTCCCTAGAGCTGACTTCCAAGCCTGATCAGTGGCACTAAACATTAAACTCTTGTCTTTGAGAATAATAGGCTTTGCTTTCCACACCCTCAAGCATGTTGAGCTACTGTGCAGGCTGGAAAATAAAAATGTTCTAATTGTGTCTTTTAAATAAGCATAGGAGTGAATTAATTAGACCATATTTTGTCTTTAGTTGCTTAGTTACACAATAGTATTCCTGAGCACGAGTAAGATAAATTGGCTCTTTTTCTGCTGCCTGTCCCTTAATCATAATTACTGTATTGCTTAGGAGAGTAAGGCATACATAGATTTTGAATTTTTTATTAATAGTCAAAAATATGCATATGATATATAAAGTATATGCTGTTCAACCTGTTTTATATGCTTTTATGTGGGAAGAAGTTTTATTGTGGTGGTAACATTTGCATTAGTTGCTCAAAGATGTAGTTCTGGGAAATACATAATTGAAATGTTTTTGAATTGCTTTTTCTGGCCTTTTCAATCTTATTCAAAATAATAGTGCCTCCAGTCCTGGAGCAGTCATTCTCATTTGATTTAACATCTTTCTTTGCACTTTTGTGAAGGGCCCGGCTTAACCCTGGAGAGCCTAGGCAGGGCGCAGTGATTCATAGACCTCAGATATAGTGCCTTGTGTTTTGGGGCTCACGCTGTCGGGGGTCGGGGGCAGTGGGGTGGCAGAGCGTTAAATGCCTTTTGCCCTTGGCACACTTACACGTTCCTGGCAGAAGTTTCCAGAGTCAGAAATTGTTAAGACTTTTTTTAACCGGGGATGGACAATGCTATATGCTTGCCTTCTGGGGTCTTGCAAAATGGGATGTTGCTACCAGAACCTGGGCTTCTGGCCCCCTAACCTCTCCTACCTCCACCGAGAAGGCAGCAAGAGTTGGACAGCTTGATATAGTTATTGAACAATGGGAGAGTCTGGCTTAAGACCCAGGATGCATGCTGGGTAAATATATGTGAAAATTGACCCCATTGTTCTGTTGTATTTGAAAAGCAAGTAAATTATTTACAGATATTTGCTAATTAAAGCCCATGTTGTTTTACCAGCATAAAAGAACACAGTATAACTGGAGACAAAGAACTAAGTGCAAATAATTTAAACTTGCTAAGTCTGTGTATTTTTCTGAAGGGAGGAATATGTTTTAAAAATACGTATAAATACATACATATTAGAGTGTGTGTGTCTATATGTATATGCATATGGGGCTTTTTATTTTGTTCTGATGCCTACAAGGGAAGCCTTGCATACTACAGAGATAACAGGCCAAGTTATCACCAGTTACCTGTGGATGGGCCTGCCCCAAGCCCCCTGTGAACCATGGGGTTGGAAAGCACTGTGAGAGTATACTTGTTTTCCCTTTAGTCCAAGCTTTGCTTGCCATCTTCTGGGTTGAGCTCAGCTCAGGGTACCAGTGGAAAAAACCAAACTACCCAGATATTATACCAGAGAATAAAAATGTTCTTACTCATTGCCTTGTTCTCTGACTTTCCTCCACGACAGGCTCAGGTGTAGTTGTTTTTCTTCTGTGACTACCCAACTTTGGCAACATTCTGGTTGGAAATTTGCGTTGTGGAATGAGGGCCTCTTGACATGGGGCGAAGGGTTCAGAGGCAGAGAAGGTCGCCCAGAACATTCTCAGACTCTCAGAGACCTCCTCCTGGCTGGATGTTGGCAGAGCCAACCGCACAGACATGTTGGGCTTCAGCCGTGACTGGCTGGACATCCCTTGGCTTTGTTGATCAAGAGGATCAGGAAGACTTCCCATGGTTAGCTAAGAAAAAGGCTCATGTCTAATTTGCTATGGGCATTTGAATAGACTTATAGGACATTTGAGAGAACAAGTCCAGCCCCTTTTATTTGATGGACACAGAAAGGCCAGGAAAATCTTGGGCCTAGCAGCCAGTGCCCTCAAGCACAATGGTCTGCTGTTTTGAGGAAGAAGGGCTACTCTCAAGGTTCTACTCTGAGAAAAGTAGGCAAACGTTTCCCATGGGTGTGTTTAGGGTAGATCATCCCAGTACCTTGTCTTAGACCAGTAGATGGTGCCTCTGTGGGACATGACTGGTATGAAATCACTCATTAGAGTGTGGACGTTAGTGCCAAGATACTCACCCAAGGGTCAGTGATTACAAAGAAACCAGGTTTGGTGTTCACAGTCCCCTGTGGACCTTACCTTCATTCCCATATTCTTTGCTGAAGCTAGGATGGCCCTTTGATGGTATTATTTATATTGGCTTAAGAAAAGCTTTGCTGAGATGGCACTCTTGGTGGCAAACGAAATTGGCATTTCTTCCACTGTCTGATATTCACAGATGGTTTCTTTCATTCTGAAATGTTTATTGCATGCCTACTATGTGTCATTTCTCTCCAGGAGGGACATTAAGAGCAAACACAATGACTAATGCGCAGATAAAAATTTCTGTTCCCATAGAGCTCACCCATTCTTTCACAGTAAGAAGGAAAAAGCAACTTGGTTGATTGATCCAAAATGGTGGAAAACCATCCCCATACATTTTGGTCTTAGAACCACTTTCACACTTCGTTTTCTAAAGTATTCTCTTCTCTATGTATGCACAACCCAGAGAAAATGCCTCTGGCTTTCTCTTTGCCCAAACCATCGGCCAGAGTTTTATCCACAGTGTTTCCTATGAAGTTACAACATTTTCTGTTTATGGAGTAGCCATTATGTGTCAGGCATTGCATATATATTAATACATAAATTAAATGCTCATTTAATTCTCAAAGAAATTCTCTTAGGTTGGTTGTATTGTGACATTTTCATACTTCAGAGATGGGGCAGCTGAGACCAAAGGAGGTTAAGTAACTTGCCCAAGGTCACGTATAGTTAAGACTCAGAGCCAGGATTAAAATCCGGGTTTTCCTCGATTCTGCCAGGATTGGTGACCTTCATGTCTCCCTATCACTTTATATTGAGGGACTAATAATGGGACTTTGAGTATAGACTGACTTATCCTGTAATTGAGTCTTCATGAATATTATTTCTTCTGTCCTTTATTTATTTGGTCAGCATGTGGTGCTTGAACGCTCTCTAAGAATGTGCAGTCCCATTGGTGGTTGACTCAGTCATAATACTATGCACCTGAGGAATAAAATGTTTAAAAGGGCTCCTTAAATCCTGCACCCCCCAAAGGCAGGCATGTGGTGCCTCTCATTCACAGGAGAGGAGACTCGTTCTCAGCCCCCCTCGAGCACCTTCTGTGTGCAGGCCAGCCTGGGGCGCTGGAGAGACAGAGGTGCGGAACCAGGCAGATCCTGTCTTCATGGAGCTACCTGTCAGGTGGGGAGTGCGTACTTCATCCAACTGTCACAAGTAATGGGTTGTTGTGTGGCGTGCTCAGTGTGATGGAGTAAAAATTCAGGACCTCTTACAGGAGTGCCTGATTTTGTTTGAAAGAAACATTTGAACTCAGGTCCAGCGAGATTCTGATGAAGGTTGGGAAGAGGTTTCTTGCCAAGATGTGGAGGTGGGAGCACTGTCCCTACAAGATGATTTCTGGGCTGAGCCTCATCTCAGTGAGTCCAGTAAACAGGTTAGAGGTGCCCACTTCTGCCCACTGGGGGTACCTGTTGTTCTCGATGTCACTGAGACACCTAGACAGCATCCTCAGAGCTGATTTACATTGGCCGGCTGTGGGAATATTGAAAACACGAGGTTGGTGAACTAAAGCCCACTGGTCAACTCTGGCCAGCTGCCTGTTTTGTAAATAAAGTTTTATTGGCACACAGCCGCACCCAGTTGTTGACAAATGGTCTCTGGCAGCTTTCACTCTGTAGCGGCAGAGTTGAGTAGTGTGACAGAGACTGTGTGACACACAGAGCCAAACATACTTACTATCTGGCCCTGGACTAAAATTATATTAATAAAGGCAGTAGTAAAACTAGATGCTTAGGGTTCATTCTCCTGACCTTTTATTTACTCCTTACAACAGTAAGACTATGAGGTAGGTTCTAGTGTCGTCCCCATTTTGCAGGAGGGCAATTTGAGAAGTTAGGCAACTTGTCGAGGTTTCTAAGTTCCTTCACCAGGTAAATGACAGAGACTGAATGGGAACTTGAGCTGTCTTTATTCCAAAACACTGATGGCAAAAACATTGCACCATCCTGCTGACAAGAGAAGGAAACCCAGGCAGTATGAGCAAAGGGTTGTAGAACTCACTGAGGCATTTCTCTGTGAAGTAAAACCTCACAATAGCTGGATCCCTCTTTCAAGGCCTTACTCAAAAGCCACCTCCTCTATGATGTCTTCCACTGTGTAGGGGAGAAGGGGACCCAGAGCACACACACATGTGTAAATGCCCACGGGGCCTGGCAGGTGAGACCAAGTAGAATGAGCCAGGTCTGGAAGAAAATATGATGCTTGAGGGGCCTGGGGGCGTGTGACTCACTCAAATGTTGCTACTCACATCCTGCTGATCATTGCTGGGCAGGAATGTCATTTCATAGTGCCAGGTCTTTCCGTTTCTCAAGAGTCATGTCAGAAATCTAGATTTTTGTGTGAGTGTAGTTGGCACTTTAGTCCAAGTTTCAAAAGACACTGTGGGCCAAACAAACATATCTTCAGTCTGGATGTTTCCCCCCAGCCTCTCCCCCAAACCCGGCTGTCACCTTGCACTCTCTAGAGCAAAGCTTTGGACAATTCAGTTTTGAAACCATTCTTGCATTTGGCCTATTTTTTGTGAAAGCAAAAGGAACCTATTGGTCCTGAAGGAGAAACAAAGAAATGAGAAGGGGAAAGCCAGGTAGACAAAGCCCTCACCCTTCTCTCTGGCCAGAGTTCCAGAGGTCTGCAGGGACGGAAGGGGCATCTGTACTAGGACAGCAGGGTGCTGTCCCGCACAGTCAGGCCTGCGGGTGCAGGACTCAAGCTGTGGAAAGAAGCTTGTGTGAGTGGGAACATGGCCTGTAGTCACGCTGAAGGTATTCTGGACACGGGAAGCTTGGGAGCAGACCCTTGGAAATAACTAGGGCTCTCTTGGATGGCGCTTTTTTGAGGAATCACTTGGACAGAGGGGCAAACCCATGACAGAAGAAACCATAGGAAGGACACAGATAGGAAGGAAGGGCATAGCAATATTGAATATGGTCTGCACTGGGCAAAAGGGCCAGGATTTAGTGGAAGATAAGGTAAACCGAGGCCAGACTTCAGGGGGTTTCGCAGATCAGGCTTGATTTGACTCTGAAGGCCAGGGCTGATTAATACTTCCACGTGTGCATTTTGTCTTTCTGGTCGGAATAGAAACTCTTAGTCTGGAAGCTTGAGAAAACCAAATATGCATCCTTACTTTGCCACTTCGTAGCTGGATGTCATCTTGGTCTACTTACTTAATCTCTTTGGGATCTCAGTTGCTTTATCTGTAAAATGGGTTCCTCTTGCAGGGCTGTGAATATCAAATGAAATCTATATGGGCACAGAGCACCAAACCATGGCCTGGCTTCTCCTAGGCATTTAGAGGATGCTTGCTATTGATCCTGCCCTGGTCAGGGGCCAAATCGTAACTTTATTGTCTCAAGGAAGTCTGTCATGGTGCTAGACTGTTAATAGCTCATTAATAAGTAATGTATTACTTGAGCCGTTGGACTACTAACTATTGTTTGAAAAATGGTAACTAAAAAACTATCCATTCGAATAGAGTGAAACTTCCTGACTTCCCTTCTGTCCTAGACTTTTCTGTTAAGGCACAGAGTTTTTGGTCCATGTTTGGGGCTTCCGGTCAGGTCCCTGTTCTGTTCTGTACCATTTAGGTCTTTAAGGACCTTGAGGGTGGAGGGCGTCTCTCCCATCAGCCACAACCAAATGGGATGAGATGGGGGAATGATGGTGTCAAGAGACCAACTCTGCATTCCAGGTGTTCCATCTTGGTACGCCCAAGAAAGTCCAAACCTGCTGCTTCTCAGGTTCTGCCCCCCTTGTGAGGCAACCTTTGGGAAACTGGTCTGATGAATGTGCACAGCAGTGAATTTATTTCAGATACTCTCACTTTCCCTCTATTAAAAAAAAGCCTCTCCTATGTCCTATTCTTACCCCCCCCCAATTTGAAACATGCTCCCCACCCCCGACACCTCCTCTCTGTCCTCCTCTCGTAGCAGTGGTGGTGGTGGTCGGCAGTGTCTTTCACACACATCTTTAAGACGTGCAAGGGCAGGTTCTTTTAAAAAGCAAAAAAAAGCACCAGTAAAGGGATGCAAAGGGAAGGGAAGGGGTCCCAGCCAACATGGCTGGGGGATCTCAGACGAAGGATCTTCCAAATAGAGACTGCCTGCTGGGCCATTAAATCCTTTTGCTTTGGGTTAATCCCACAGAGTATATCAGATTCCTGAATTCAGAAGAAAACACTGCTGTAGTGCTCTGTCTCCTCACCAAATTATTCCAAAATCGGGTGTACATGGGTTATAAATACAGAAAATAATTGAATTCTGTGTGTCTTAAGTGAAATAATCTGTTCCATTCTGTTTCTTGTGAATATTCTCCATAATAGTCTAATTGTGTTTTGTGCTCCTGGGAGCTGAATGTGTGTTCAGCAACAATGCATTGGGTTGTAAAATATGCATCCCCAACTATCGGGGCAGGCAAAAAGAAGGACCTAGTAAAAAGGCTGAAGATGTTTTTCTTAATGCAAATTATATGAACCACCTAAATGGTAGTGTCTTTTAAAATTATCAGCAGGCTCTCTTGCTGTTGTGTTTTTTTTTTTTTCCCTTTCCGCTTACAGGTCCTGTTTCTCACTCCACATTTTTGATGTTATAGATCAGTAATTCAGTAGACAGCCAAGCAGGTGTTCACATCACTCCTGACCCCCTGAATTCCTTAAATGACCCCTCAAAGCAGTGGAGTGAAAACATTCTGGGAATATTGAGATACCTCGGTTGCCTTTATTTATTTATTTATTTATTTATTACTTGAATTTTTAAAGGCAATTGTCTGCCCTTTTTGTTTGATTTTTGTTTGTTTCTCTTTTTAAGAAAAGAGAAGCCACATCTTGATCTTGGCCGTGAGGGCTGGAGGATTGTGTTCCTGCGGGGCCTGCAGACTGTGCTTATAGGCAACACAATTCTGACTGGGCAGCTGTGCCAAGGGCCTTCCAAAGATGAATCTGGAAAAGGTGGGAGGAGAAAAAGAGAGACAAGGCTTGGGCTTCTTCTCTGGTAGCTAAGGATGTAATACAATACTGCTCTTGAAAAACATTTCTATTTTTAAGCAGAGGCCTTTGGGCTGCAGATTTTTATTCAATTCAATTCAACCAATATTTATTAGTATATCCAGGGTACTGTGGGAGGTGGCAAACAGATGAGTAGTATCGGCCCCTTACCCTTTAGTTGCTTGGAGGAAAGAAAACATAAAGTTAGCCTTACTTGGCAAGATTATCTTCCCCTTCCATCCAAGAAGATATGCTCGTATTGTTAAATAGTGTTCTTGGAAATTTCTGTGGGTCTCCCAAAAAAGAAGAGGCCTCTTGTACAGGTAGTTGCTCTAGGATTTAGGCAGTGGCAGGAAGCATTTTTCTACTTCCCAGCAGAAATTACTCTAATTTTCAAGCAGATTCAAAACTGGTGTTTAACACCTTCTTTCATAGACTTTATTTCGTTATCACACAAAAATGCGTGCATGTATCCCATAGTAAAGGTGAGTGTATTAGTAATCTATTGTTGTATAACAAGTTACCCAAATTTTTGTGTCTTTGGACAACACTTATTATTCAGTGTTTCTGTGGGGCAGGAGTCCAGGTAAGGCTTAGTGGGGTGCCTCTGGTTCAGGGATTCTCAAATTTGTAATCACGGTGCCCACCTGAGCTACGGTCATCTCAGAGCTCACTGGGGTCGAATCTGCTTCTAAGTGGCTCACTTGCTTGTTGGCAGGACACGGGTCCTTGAGGGCTGTTGGGATGAGGGTCTCATCCCTTGCTGGCAGGTGACCAGGGCCTCCCTCAGTCCCTTGCCATGGCCGGTGGTGTTCTCCATGGGCCAGTTCCCAACATGGTGCCTGACTTCCCTCACAGCGCACAAGTGAGACAGAAGCCACAGCCCTTTTGTAACCTAATCTCAGAAATGACATCCATTTGCCTAATTCTGTTTGTTGGCTACTGTGTTACCCACACTCAAGGGGAGAGGATTACCCAAGGTCATGACTGCAGAGAGGTGGGCATTGTTGGGAGCCAAATTAGCTGTCAGCAATGGAACCAGTCACTGTAGCCTAAGGCTAGTCTGATAAGGGTTGAATGATATTCTTCTTACTCTATCCAGCTCTTTTTTTTTTTTTCCCCTCTCTCTCTCTCCTTTTGTTGTTGTGTATTCTCCCTGGGTGGTTCCTTCCAAACACTCTCCTCACTCTTCTGGGCATTTAATTATAGAAGACATACATGGTAGACAGCAGATTGCTTTAATCTTTTAAAGATTTGTTAGTCTTAGAGCATGTCAACAAGCCGTATTGGGTCTTTCTTAAACCTAACGTCTTGATCAGTGAATTTGGAGAGTTTTGCTGGAAACGGCATCGTGTCTGGTGTGATAAGTCTGCAGAGAGAAGGAGAAGGAGGCCCCTGTAGTTGGTGTAATTAAACAGACTCCTTAATGTATAAGAAAATAGGTATGTTTCACGCACAGTGGTTGAGGAGGGATATTAAGTCAGGTTGGTATGTGTCCATGTAAAGATGTAAACATCCAAATGAAAGGGATTGTTGTCCCAGTTTCTGTTTCTGATGAGGGTGCCGACAGGTGATGAGCATGTCCTAGCTACCTACCAACCTTGTGCATGTGTCAGAGAGCAGCTGCCCTTCCGCCTTTTAAATTCTGAGGAAATCAGCTATTTCATGGGAAAATTTATCTATTTCTCTTTCTGGGTAGATGCAACTTGGTTTTCAACCAAGTGTTCAAAACATATATATGTAGGCATTGAAGGTTTGAGAAAAAGATGACAGTAAGCAAATTTTAGTCAATTTTTAACAATGGAAGTTGATATATAGGGTAGCTTCCATGCTAAACTTACCTGAAACTTAAGAGAAAAGGAGCCTGGATTCAAATGTAGAAGCATGCATCAGCTATAAGACATGCACCATGGTGTGTGTGGTGTGTGTGTTGCACCATGTTCTTCCCAGTGCCTGTGTATCCTCTGTTTTCTCTGCATGCAATGTCCTGAGTTCTCCCCCCTCCTCCCCTCCCCTCCTGGCCTTGCAAGCTCCTGTTCCTTAGGGTCTTAGTGGAGAGACCTGCCCAGCCACTGGATTTGAAATCATCCCCAGTTTCACCCTTAGTCTTCCATTATTGCCTCTTCTAGTCTTTTTGCTTCCAATTTTGCTTATTATCTGGCTCTTCTGCCCCACTCCTCTCTCTTCTAATACACAGACCACACACCATATACTACCTACCACACCTAATGATGGCAGACTCCAGGAAGGTAGAGATTTTTGTCTGTTTTATTTCTGACTGACTTACAGTTAGTGCTCATTAAATATTTGTTGAATGAATGAAATCACTTATGACAATTTCTCATTATATAAATCATATTTAGCTGAGGGCTACCGTTTACCATCTGCCCACCCCCCCCAGACATGCATGCATCTATCCACCCATCCATCCATCTAGCCATCCATCTGTCCACCCATTCGTTCATTCAGTCATTCTTTAAGCTCCACTTGGGAATGTACAGGATATTGGAAGGCACGGAAGGCTATGCAAGTTTCTGCCCTCCTTTCAAAAAGCTTACCTTGAAGAAAACTTGGCCTTTATTCTCTGGGGTTTGTACAACCTCCCTGGAGCGACAGCAGAGTTGGAATTAGGCCGTTGAAGTTGCTTGGGTCTGTCCTCTGTGCCGGCCTGCCCACCGCAGTCTTTGAACAGGAGTAGAAAGGTCACCAACTGTGGTTGCAAATTGGCTCTTGCATTAATCCTGGCTTATTCAAAAACACTCAATATTTTTCCAAACTGAGTTTAGAGCTTTTGATGGAAGCCTGAATCATTTACCACGGCAGAGCATATCACCAGTGTAGGGAAAACCAGAACTGAAAAATACAAAGCCCCTTTAAGTAATCCAATATAGGATAATTACATTATTAAATAAAGCTGTGGGTTTCAAATTATTCTGCCGCCATTGTACATGTAAGGATAATAATGTGAACTCTGCAAAGTGAACAGAGCAAAAAAAAATTGTTTAACAAGAGGGAGCATGTCTAAATCATATGTTCATATTTAAACAGAGGCTACACAAAACAGGAAGGTTTACTTGGTTTCTACATTAAAGCATTCTACATAGGCATGAGGCTTTTGGTGATACTCTGTGAAGACTGCTCTTTTCGTTAATGATAGCGGTCTATCAAGACTCCACGCCAGATCACCAGTAGCCCTGAATAATTCAGACAGTGTCCACCATCCATGGGTTTCCTCTACCAACAGGGGCAAAGAGTTTTCTTCTTCCTTTAGGTGGAATATAGGCCCTTCTGAACTGTGTCCAGGAGGTAACGTGCATGTAAAAGTAGCTGAAAAAAAGACCAGGAGATGTTAAAGGAATGGTTTGGAGTCACTTGGCATATTAGATCATCTGTGTTGGTGGTGGTTGACTTTTATTGTTATTGTTTGTGCTTTTATAGAATGCTCTCCGCTGAACTTTAACAGCAAATTGGGCTCGTTTATCTTCTTTTGCTTATGTTTTAATGGCCAGAGCTAAGAATATGGGTGCCAAGCTAGTTTTCATTATAGCAACCTGAAAATAGTTAAAAAAAAAAAAAAATAGACTGTGGAGTTAAGACCATATTAATTTGTCCAAAGGGAAGGTGGGCAGCCTCAACCACTAACACATTTTTCAGTATATACCAGATACTTGACTATTTAGAGAGGAAATATCTAGGACACTGGGATTCATCTTCTTGTTCTCTGTGTAAATTGATTTTAATCTTAGGGAGGGGAAAAAAAGGCTCATACATGGTCAATCCAAAAGGAAAGATATGAAACTGGGAATTGCTGAGAGGGTGTTTCTGGGGCTTTCTTTAGAGATGGGCTTCTAGTCAGGGGAGCAGGCTGCAGCCTAACAGGTTTTAAATTAGCTTGTATTAAAAATGTATTTAGGAACATAAAATATTTAGGATTTTTGAATTACTTGTTTGATACGCAAATGCCTTCGGCTATACCATGAAGGATGGTCGCGTTACATCTGACAAATCACACCTCAGAGCCGTCTTCTGTTTGCTTACTCCCTCTAATTGTGCCAGGGTGGATTTCCAAAGTTCACCGAGCCACAAGCTTCACCTAAATGTCTGCAGGGAGGGAAGGAGGAGGTTGAAAGAGAAGGGGCTGGCTTGGGAAATTGGAACCCAATACACTAATGAGCCTCCATGGCAAATCCATTTTATCATGTTCAGGGAGTCAAATTAAACCTTAGCGCATATTTGAGAGGATATCTTCATCACTCAGACAACAGAAAATTCTTCACATTTTTAAAAAGCACATGAATGGCAATTCCTATAATCTTACTTTGGGGACAAAAACAATACCAATCAAAAATTAAAATCCCTTTTGTTGCAAAATGACCTTAAATCCCAACCCCCTTTCTCCCCAACTCCCAGGACACTGTTAGGGGAAAGTTCCCTTGTCCCAGGATGGGAGTAGCAAGGAGCGTTGCTGGAGAAAGGACCATAGAGACCAATTTGCCAGCAAGACGAGGGCGCTGCCAAATCTGGTTTCCGGTTCCACCTCAGTTTTCTCATCTCTAAAATGGGCCTGAGAACACCTGCCTCAGAGAGTCCTTGTAGAGATCAGATAAGAGAAGGTCTATTAAATTCATGGATTACTGTGTAGGTGAAGTAAAACAGCTCAAAGTTTTCCACTGCTCTGTCCTCAAGGACTGAAGAGAATGACTTAGAAGGCTAGACGTTAATTGCTTTCTGGGCCAGCTTCCCCTTGGTGGTACCCAGCAGTAGCTACAGGGGTATCATCGTTCCCTGATAAAGAATTAGGAGAAGTTAGGAATACACACAGCTACTCGCAAGTGGTATATGGATACCCCTCGTCTGCACTCCCGCATTTTCAGTTAAAGCCATGTGACATAGTAATAGCAATAGCCCTTATTTCTTGGGCACCTACTCTGTGTTGACCATTATACTCTGATAGCTTCAACATCCTTATTGCCCTAGGAGGCACGTTTGTTTGTTTGTTTGTTTGTTTGTTTTAATCTTATTTTCCCCCATTTTTTTTAGTTTAGTTTTTTTTTAAGTAATCTCTACACCCAACGTGGGACTCGAACTCACAACCCTGAAATCAAAAGTCACACACTCCCCTGACTGAGCCAGCCAGGCACCCCCCCCCCCCAACCCATTTTTTAGATGAGACCTTGGCAAAATGAAATCATGTCCCAAGATGACTATGGACATTAGACCTAGCAGAGCTGCATTTGAACCTAGTGAACCTGGGGCAGGTGGACTCCAAAGCCAGTGCTCTCTAAGTATCCCTTCATTTCTGCCAGCATGGAACATCCAGAGATGGCGTACCATGAAAATAGGCAGTTTTTGTATGCGTTAGGCACAGCACAGTCCTTGGTTCCTCGGGAAGTACAAGAGAAGTAGAGAGATTAAGCAAGGCTACCTGCCGCTAAGAAGTTTCTGCAGTGCAGGTGTTTACTGTAGAACGTGGAATTATGCAATTCAGCATGAAATCGTGGTGCCTAATAAAGATTTACCATTATGTCACAGATAATAAGAACAGTAATTCCCAGTCCAGAGACCAACTTGGTGTTGATATCATTTTATTTTGTGTACTCAGGACATTAAAAAACAACTGCTACCTTCTATTACCCTCCTTATTTCTGAGGATAAATGGATATTATTACACCAGATGGAGGAGGAGGGATAAAGTCTTAAATGGGAGGAGTGTGTAGGGGTCCCACTAGGTCAGCCCTGCTCCCTTCTCTCTGCTCTCTGCCCTCGGGTGCACTGGTTGGAGTTCCTTAACAGAGCGGCTGGCCCTGTGGTTTCTCATGGGGTTCTACCATAGAGGTGGCCTGCCAGGATAGGGATAGGAAGGGGGATGAAGGCAGGGAGTTATTCCCCGTTATTCCCTGTGAGCTTCCTCCAGGCTGTTGGTATCCTTCTAAGGAAGAGACACCGCCACTGGTAGAGGATCTACTTGATCCTGTAGGACAACCACTGGCTCCGTGCTTGGACACTTTGGCCTTCAAGTCATGATAACTGACCTGCCCTTAGCCCAAGTTCCTGTACTCTCTCTATCTCTTGTGGCTCCTCTACATGCCACCAACACCTTTGTCATCAGTGCCGTGGTAGAATCGTCCTTGGCTCATCATGACACAAGTATTCTCGTTCCTGCTGAGACCCCACCCTGGTACAGGGGTCATCCTTGAGATCTAGCAAACGGAGCTTCAGGAAACGCTTGCTGTGCTCTCTTCATTTTTCTCATTTCATGGCTGGCCCGTGAAAACGTCATCTTATCGGCCCATGTTACCTTTGTCCCCTGACTTTGTTGGCGCTCTGGCTGGCAACCAAGTGCCTGTAGAGTGAAACCTTTTTACCCGCTCTATAGATGTCCTGTTAGTGGAGCACACCAGCGTCTAACAGGGAGAGTGATCGGCCACACGAGTAGTTGCCTAGAATTGCAGTTATCTGAGGGGGGCTTGAGAGTGGGAGAGGGACCAACCCAGCCAGGCCCAGCGGTGGCACCGTGCTCCTTGTGCACCATGGGCACGCCTGCCTATCCTAGTGGTGAGAGCATGAGCAGATGTGCTTGCGCTGGTTTTTCTAAATGTTAGCATTGAACAGGGTCTTTTTCTTTTCATTTTTAGTTTCCATCGAGATGAAAATATCCCACTCTTGTGGAACCAATTGGACTATTATTTTGGTTTCACTGTTTATTTAGCTAACATCACCTGTTGGTGTGTCTGTGTTCCCAACATTTATCACATTTCAGTTGCTACAGAGAATATTTTAAAAATCTAAGATGTTTGGGAGGATTTAGGTGAATATGCCGTGTTTTCCTGTTCTCATTCCATCCTCTCCCTGCCAACCATTTTGATATTACATTTATGTGTTCGCAATCATTTGGGCTTTATTAACATAGATGAATATTGTTATCCTTTTTTTTTTTTTAAAGATTTTATTTATTTATTTGAGAGGGAGAGAGAACAAGCAAGGGGAGGAGCAGAGGAAGAGAGACAAACAGAGGCAGGCTCGATCCCACGACCCTGAGGTGATGACTTGAGCCGAAATCAAGAGTGGGATGCTTAACTGACTGAGCCACACAGGTGCCCTTGAAAATAGTTATCTTAAGCAATGATCAGTTATTCCTTACCACACGGTGTGTTATAAGGAAGGTTGTGTTCATCTTGTCTCTCCTGAAGAATGATATATTTATAGATAGAGGTTTATCTCTGTGTCAGAGAGACCCAGAATTAAAATCGCTTAGATAAGTCGAGAGTTCAAAATCTCTCTTGGATCACAGCCTACAGGTAGATGGTTCAGGGCTGGGAAGGTGGCTCTCCTCCCTGAGGTTGCCTAGAGACCCAGCTCTTCTGTCTTTTTCTCCTGAGAGATTTGTCCTCATGTGTATGGTCCAAAGGCATATCCATTCCTTTTAAGGTCATGACCTGGTAATGGCACACATCACTAATATATGTATATTGGTAAGGACTTGGTCACATGGCTGCACCTGGTTATAAGGGAAGCAGGGGAAATGGTGTCTTTATTCTGTGTGCATCAAATTAGCAGTTTATTACTAAAGAAGAAGGGAAGAATAGATATTGGGGGAAAGCTAGCCATAGTTGGGGGGGGGATGTTAAATTTCTCTTGTGTCGGCTAAGATCTTTTCTTACGGTAAGCTAAGTGGGCCATGCAGTTCCAGTGGGCTTGAGTTGATTCTGAGATTTTAAATTGACAACACAGGACTGGAGTCTAGATGAATTTTTGGAACCAAAATATAGAATGTAGTCATAGGATTAGAGGGCGAATATTGGAATTCCCATGGAGAATGATTTCTTCAAAGAGAAACATGCAGAGAAGATCTAGACCCAGACTACATCTAAGGATCTATGTTTCCTACATTTTCCTGGTAGGGAGATAGAATAATGAAGAAGAGAAATTGAACAAAGCAAAGGAAGATAGAGGTGGTAGGTGTTGGGTGGGTGTTCTTCATGGATCCGTTGAGTATTAACACATCCCGTGAGCAGAGCCACTGACCACCAGCTCTGGACAGTCTTTTCAAGGATGCTTCTATAGTGAACAGCTTTGGGAGACAGAGCAAGTGTCTTTCTCCAGAACAAAGGCAGGTGTGATTACGGGTCGGTATTAAAGATTTGGGTTCCCTGCACTCAGGGTCCTACTCCTATAATGCACCCCACTCCACATGCACATGTCATCTCACCCTCTTTGGATCTCATTTTGGGAACTGGGTATTGAAGAAAACTCACAAACATGATACTTCCACTGTGGCTATGAGTAAGAAACCGTTCTTTATCTCTGACCAGGAGTCTTGTGTGCTCTGCCAGTGTCCATAGAACTGTGGCAGGCCAACTTATAAGTTTGGAAGTAGAGTAATATCTCAGACGCTTCACAGTTCTTAATGAGGGGGAGAGTTTTGTCAAAGGTAGGCTTGTTCATTATCAAAAGCCACTAAGAGGTCAAAGAAAAAGAGAATAAGAGAAGGTCTTGGTTTCGTGATATGATACAATGGTTTTCGAAGTTTTTGGACTCAGGACCCCTTACACTCAAATTATTGAGGATACTGAAGAGCTTTTGTTTATGTGGGCTATAGCTACTGATATTTTACTGCATTATAAATTAAAACTGAAAAATAACCTAAAGTACTTGGTGACTCATTTAAAAATAAAAACAATGTGACATCCATATGTAGAAAAAATGAATGTCAAGCTGAATCTCAAACCTTATACGAGATTAAGTCAAAATGGACTATGCCTTTAAATGTAAAGCTATTCATCTTTGGGAAGGAAATGTAGGAGAGTCCTTGTGACCTGGGGTTAGGCAGAGAACTCACAGGTGCAAGAGCAAAGTCACAATTCAAAGAAGAAAAAAAAACTGATCAAATTGGACTTGATCAAAATTTAAAACTTTTGTTTTATTGAAGACACTGTTAGGAGAATGAAAAGACAGCCCCGGGACGGGAGGAAATATTTCCAAATCCCATTTCTGACAACGTATTTCCAAATCCCATATCTGACAAAAGACCTGTATTCAGCAGATACAAGAACTCTCAAAACTCAATTGTAAGAAAATAAACAGCCCAATTTGAGAAATGAGCCGTAGACTTCAACATGCGCTTCACCAGAAAGGATATACGGATGAAGAAGTAACACCTGAAAAGATGTTCAACATCATTAGTCATTAGGGAAATGAAAATGTAAAACATGATGAGAAGCCACTCCATACATATTAGAGTGGCAATGATGAGTTAATTAACAAAGACCATATCAAGTACGGGCGAGGATGAGAAACGACTGGAACTCTCTTCTCCATTGCTGGTAGGAGTGCAAAATGGTACAGCCACTCTGGAAAATGGTCTCTACAAAATCAGATAGACTCTCACCCAGCAGTTCCTCTCCTGAGTATTTGTTATAGAGAATTGAAAATGTCTGTTCACAGAAAAATCTCGATGTGAACGTTCACAGCAGCTCTATGTGTAGTCCCCAAAGTTGAAAAGAAGCCAGTGGCCCTCAGTGGGTGAATGGAGAAGCCATCTTGTGACACATCCGTGTCATGGGAGATGCTACTCAGCAGTGAAAAGGAACAAGCAGTTGTACATGCAGCAACATGGATGGCTCTCAGAGGCGTTATGCTGAGTGAAAGAAACAGTCTCAAAAGATTTCAGATGGTATGATTCAATTTATATGACATTTGGAAAAGAGAACTCGATAGCAAGAACGGATCAGTGGTTGCCATGTGTTAAAACTCATAGAACTGTACATCAAAACAGGAAATTTTACTGGAAGTTCATTTAAAAAATAAAAATAGTAATATAAACCCATTATATAAGTGCCACATTTTTGTGAAAATTAATCATATTTTGAAAAAAAAAACAGTAAAAACAGTAGCATTGTTTTCCATTTTTATAAGCTCTTTACTGTCTTAGCTTAATAGAGACAGCTGGATTCTCATATCTGCTTCTGCATTTACTCTCCTGCCATACCATATGTCATATAGTGTCTGGAAAACCCCACTATACACTTGAAAGAAAATAAGACTGAAAAAAGCAAATAATGTCTTAGTATTATTATGATCTTTGTTTTGCTTCTATGGACCACCTGAACTAGTCTTGGGGATTCCCCAGGGTTCCCAGACTACACTTTGAGAACCACTAATATAATACACTGTCCCAAATTTCAGTCATTTTCATAGCATCTTGTCTTTTATTGTTTTTTAAAAAATTTTTTGCCATACCCACATGTCCTGTGTTTACTTAATGGTTTTGTTCAAATTGACTTATTTTTTTAACTTAAATTTATTTAAAGAGGAAACTTTCTAAATCTCCTATAAATGGAAAACCAGTACCACTTTCCCATAAATGGAAGGTAACCACAAAAATAAATAAGCAGGGGCGCCTGGGTGGCTCAGTGGGTTAAGCCGCTGCCTTTGACTCGGGTCATGATCTCGGGGTCCTGGGATCGAGTCCCGCATCAGGCTCTCTGCTCAGCAGGGAGCCTGCTTCCCTCTCTCTCTCTGCCTGCCTTTCCGTCTACTTGTGATCTCTCTCTGTCAAATAAATAAATAAAATCTTAATAAATAAATAAATAAATAAATAAGCAATGAGTAACTTATATAAAAAAAAAAGTTTACCCATGTACCATCTAAACTCCTCTCTGCATGGCACCATTTGGAAAACAGAGCAGAGGACTCATGACAATGAACATGTGACTAACACTGTCATCCCACTGCATTTAAGTTAGCCCATTTAATTCTCACAATTACCACAAGAGGTGGATTGTTTTATTGTCCTTTTTTTTTTTTTTAATACATTAAAGAAAAATGGAAGCACAGAGGTTAAAAAAGTTTCCCGGTGTTCCACAGTGAGTAAATTGCAGGCTTGGGATTCGAACCCAGGGAAAGTCTCCAGAGTCCAGGAAGAATGCCATGTTGGCAGATAGGAAACCTGGAGGCTTGTCAAAGTTCTGTTGGAAGTTGGTACCAGGCTATGTCATTGAACCTCACTGTCTCGTCAATAACATGAAGGAGGTGGACTAAATCAGGGTGTGCAAGTTTAACTGCTGGCCGGCTGCCCTGGGGCCAGGCAGATGAGGGAAATGTCGACTGACTGTAAGTACCTGGAAATCAGAGATCTCACATCTTATCTAAAGAAAACAAGCACTTTCAACTTTTTTTTTTTTTTTGGCAGATATCTCTCATTTTATTTTATCTTATCTTATTTTATTTATTTTATTTTACTATTTTGTTTTATGAAAAGATGGAAGTCTGGAGACCTTGTGTGAAGTTTCCCAATTTTTAGAACGCGTGTGGAGACCAGCAATACAGAGGCTAATTTGTGACTTCATGACTAGATACTTTCCTCTGACAGAGAGGATTCCAGGATGGTCTGAGCTGCTTTTATACAGTGGTGGACACAAAATCCAAATGACAGAAACAAGCCATTTAAAACAGTGGTGACAGGGGATCTGGATTTCGGTAGTGTCTCAACACAACCTCCATAAATATTGATTGGGAGCTGGGTTAATTGAAAACCCAAGGTACATTATGAGACTAACAAAGTGTATTTCTTTGTGCTTCTTTTGTGTTGTATTAGAGTAAATCAGCAATATTTATCCAGCGCTAATGCTCGGTTTGCAGAGAGCTACTGTAATCATGAGATGAGCTTATTGAAATTCTTTCTTGGACAGAGGCTTGCCCAAGAACGGCGAGTATTAGGAACTGTAGTCAGTGCTCGCTCAGAATAGTAAATACGAACATGTGATTTATGCCATTGTGTGTACAAAGCAATGTTTCCTGAGACATTTTCTATATATATGTTCGCTGTTTTGTTTTTTGGGTTGGTTTGTTGCTCCCCCCGCCCCTCCGCTTATCAGATTTCCTTCTAAATCCTGGCATTTGACAATGTTGCAAGGCCAGTTTCTCTGTGATTCCACAGTAAAACATACTGGTGGTTGCACAATTCATCCAAACTTGGGTTTATAGCTTATGCGTGTTTATGTGAATTCTTGCATTTGTTTTTATGTATGTGGGTATATTCATAAAGTTTGCTTCTG
This sequence comes from Enhydra lutris kenyoni, assembly GCF_002288905.1. Classification (NCBI taxonomy): domain Eukaryota; kingdom Metazoa; phylum Chordata; class Mammalia; order Carnivora; family Mustelidae; genus Enhydra; species Enhydra lutris. The sequence continues at coordinate 17,000,403 of NW_019154096.1, forward strand.
AGAGAGAGAAAAGGAGGGAGGACAAAATCTATAGACTGAATCTTGAAAGATGGGTTTATTCATCAATGACATCATAAGTATTGTATTTTCTCTTGGTTAATAAACTATTTGTTTGGCGGGCGCTGTAAGCCAGCCAGAGCTAGTCATGCCATTTCTTGGAAAAGATCTGAAGCAACTGGTAATTGAAATGATAATCATTTGATCATAGTTAGAGCTATTTGAAAATAACACTCATCTCCAAACTGGCCTAGCCTAAGGAACCATATTTGGTAACACTTTGCCAAATTCCATCTTTGCTAATGTTGAGACTTATATACCATGAGACTTAATTATTTTCTGGAATATTCTAAACTTGATTTCTCGTGAGCCCTGTCCAGAAGCTGTTCCCATATGCTTTGAAACAATACCCAGCCTGAATTTTCATTCTGACATTTAATAATCACCATGTAATAGCTATAAAATGCGTGACAATGACAGATCTTTTATTTCAAGAGGATGGTGTAGTGAATCTGAGTGAAATCATCCGTTGAAATGGTACTTTGTAATATGCTCCATTGTTTATAAAGTACTGAATTTTTTTTTTTTCTTGAGCAGAGGATAAAAACAGTTTCCACTTTGGGTCCATTCAGTGGAAGTTCATATTCAATCCTGATAAGAGAAAGGACTCCATTACGAAAGTTTTACTTTTCATTTTTGAGAGAGCATTTATTTTGCTGCTGCCTAACAAACTTGGTTCTCAGAAGCAGCTTGGAACTGGATGGGGAAAAGTGAAATTTTAGATCCTACCTTAAAACATTTTTAAAAACTAAATCCAGGATTTCTCATTGTGTGAAGCTTATCTTAATAAACCTTTTTTTGTTTGCTCTGGAGTAGCGTGTGCAGTGCTGTGTGTGTGTGTGTGTGTGTGTGTGTGTGTATGTGTGTGTGTTTGTGTGTAGGTGGGGGAGGAGGAGGAAAGAGTCATGTTTAACAGCAAAATTAGCCAAAATCACTTGTGAATTCCTTTTGTTTAATAGCTTAGAGACATCTTCCTGTTGTTGTTTGTCAAAAATATTTCTAAGATTTTGTAAGCTTAGGGGTTTTCACAGCTAAGCTTTCTTCAGAAATGTGAAGTAAAAGAAATGAAAGAAGTCAGTTCAAGTTGAAATGTCAAATGCTTCAAATAATTTAACTTAAAACCCAGTGAGATGATCTTCTTAAGCCTTTTCCAAAGAATCTTCGGGTAAGAGAGGCCCTCTCACTCCATGGATGGATATCTATTAAATATCTTGCTGGATATTTAAAGTTGGTTGTTTCCTGGAAGCAATTAGAGATGTTTAAAATTCAAATTTATGATCCATATGAGAAACTTAAGTTTCAACTACTTTTCTTAGATTCAAAGGCTTTCTCCTCGTTCACCCTCTCTCCTCTTGCCCCATATGTATTAAAAGAAAAAATCAGTTCATTTCTCAACTTACAAAGTTTTTAAGAAACATGAGAATGTGTAAGTTTCTTTCAGTGGGAAGCACATAACATTTATGAAGTATTTCTTTTGGGATTACATCACAGTTTTATTTAATTTTTAGGACAAAAGTTAAATTCAATATTTGTGTATAAGCCAAGGGAAAATGTACCATAAACATAGGAATTTGGGGGTGAGTCAGAGTTCCAAGAATCCCAGATTTACTTAGACCATTTATATAGGGACAGGCTAACCATTAGTCGCCTAGTTCTCACTTTTTACTTTTGCAATTAACTGCACCTAAAAATTAGCTTTCGCCCAAGCGATTGGTCAGATGGGCAGAGTGGGCTTTGGCAACTAGCATAAAAAATGGCTCTCAGAATTTCTGACTGCCCAATTTTTGGACACTCTCTTATCGTATAACAAATAGATCTTCTACATTATTTTTCAACTAGACAGCTAGCAGTGAAAAACCCTTGAAGTCAGTTATGGAAGATTCTCTGTCACCAAAAAGCACATTGTCTGCTTGCCTGAAGTTAAGCCACTCAACGTATTTCAGAGGGGGCTTTTGTTGAAAACTTACTATGGGCCTCCCAGCCACTAATAACGTTTGTTCTTCCCTGACCACCTCTTGTAGGATGAAGTCATTGCTGTTTCCGAAAAGGTAATCGTGAAACTTGAAGACCTGGTCAAGTGGGTACACTCTGATTGCTCCAAGTGGAGATGCGGCCTCCGTGCTGGCGCCGTGAAGACCACGGCCTTGGGGAGGAATGGACAGAAGGAAGCTTTGCTGAAGTACAGGCAGTCAACCCTCAACAGTGGACTCAACTTCAAAGACGTTCTCAAGGAAAAGGCTGACCTTGGTAAATATAATTTGTACTTCTAGATCGCATGTGTGGGTGTATACAGTAACCTACTTTTTTTTTTTTTTTTGTCAGAGACTTTTCTGGAAACCCTGTCATATAGATAATTTTATATATACATAAAATTTCTTTGACCTCAAAGGGTCCTAGGAATATGTATGGACAGATTGCCTGGGTGGGTGAGGGGGTGGATGCTAGCTGCGCATCGCAGGGCCTTCTCCGTATGGAGCCCCGTGCCCGGAACTTCGTGATACACCTGGCCTTAGGCAGCTTCCTGTTGGTGTAAAGGCACACAACTTCATTAGGGCGCCTGAGATTGAATTAATGAAGAGTTTAAATATTTGTTCAAAGAAGTTAGTATGGCATCTATTAACACCATGTCGGAATTTCATGTGTTTGTTTACGTTGGGTGGAAAACAGAGTGAGGAAGAGAGAGGAGTTACTTAATGGGGAGTAGGAGAGCAACGTCAAATTGTTTAACCTCTCGGCCTCAGGTTCCTCACCTGAAAAAGATGGGCACTTTACCATGTCACTGAGATTGAAGATATAAAGGGTTTAGCACAGGGATGATTGGTGCCTTGGAGGGGCTCCCGAATTAATTCTGTTGCTTTAACTTAACGCTTTCATCTCCAGAGACTTTTTGTGATATTTTCTTTTTTTTTTTTTCCTCTCCCCCTTCTGTTCCTATCTCTCTGTGGCGTTCACTGACTTATTCTCCTAGCATTGCTCAAGACCAAAGTTGTTGACCTCTGAGTTAGACTAGCTATTTCCTCTTTAGGCAAAGAGGAACTTCACTTTTAACATATTAAGGCATCTTTTTCTTTCATTCTAGCACAATGCTGATGTTCATAGCCCTATTTTATGCCTTAATGTGACAACTTCCTGTTTTTTTTTTAGACTAGGATTTAACTATTACAACAAACCTAGACTATTTACTTAATTGGCATAAAGAAACTGCATAACAGCAGTAACTGTCTTCCGTGTGATTCTGATTTGTGATGAGCTGTACTGTGTGTTGGGAATCATATTAATATTTTCTTGCAATTTGAGTCAATGACTAACAGTTTCCTGTCATCTTTTGGTAGATGTCAGGCGGTAATATTCTGGACATGGCAGCCTGACGGTCATGTGTACACTTAGGGAAAATTATTAATCGGGTGGTTTTATTTTAAAGCCCCCAAATTGTTTTTTTTTACTTAATTTCCTATATATGCTGTTACACTCCCTAATTTCATGAACACACAGTGACTAGTCTTCTGATGTATGATAATGGTGAATAATACATCTGTTGTATTACTTTCCTAATGTATACCCTAAGTTGTATTGCTATTGTCTTGTGTTTTCCCTAACATTAAAACGTTTCTTTTGTTTGCTTGATTTTTTTTTTTTTTTTTTTTAGTTATGGAATATACTGTTACTAATAAAAAACTAAACAGGAAACCCCTGGGGGAACAAAAGGATGTGTAGATGGTTAAGCTTGATGTCACACATATAAACAAGAGTATTTATAGCAGAGTTGTTTTCTGTTTAAAATTGATAGTTTATTAATGAATCTGAAGGGAAACTCAATCTCTTAATTCTGTCAAAAGATTTAGGGGTTTGATCTTACTGAATTCTAAAAAAAAATGTCCATGATCTACTTTTTAATAATTGATATCAGAAGAAATTGATTTATAGTGAATATTCAAAGTTCTTAGTGGTTTTTAAATTTAGTTGTTTTTTAGACTCACTAGGGGAATTTTAAAAATAATACTGATTGCTATGTCCAGCTTCCCCAGATTCTTCATTCAGTGGAATTGAGGCAAGGCCAAGGAATGTGGACTGATAAAAGACTTTCTAGGTGATTCTAATTTGGGGCAGGGGAGGCTGGGGGGTTCTCATAAGGGAAACAGCACTACAATTAGTGCTGAGGAAGGGAAAATAATTAACAGATTTGATGGGGAGGCTCTCCTCTGGTGAACAAGAAATACCATGTGCTTTTTCTTTCTTTCTTTTTTTAATGTAAAATACCCCTTTAAGGATAGTATTTGGGGCCTTGAAATTCTACTCAGTTGGTATGAACTGTGGGGAATTTGAGACAAATAGCTTTTGTAATTGGAATGCACACTGTGTTGTAATAATGTGGAAAGAGAAACAAAAACTTTCCTTAATGTAATGAGTTTCCATTATCCGCCTGATCTAAGGTTTACAAGTCTACATTGTTAGGATTTATATTGGGGAGATAGGGGGTGTCATTTGCTGTACACATTCCTGTCCCAGCAACTTTCTCTTCAACCTCTTCCTTTCTCTGTCTGCAACATCAAAATATTTGTTGTCTGTACTTTTCTTTCTACACAGTGGTTTTCTTATCTCTTTTTCTCTTGGCCACACTGAAACCACTTCCAATACCATATTGTTAATGGAAGTTCACACACTTATTAGGTTTTTCCTTCTGTAGAACACTTCCAACTCCTCATTGTTCTTACCAAAGAAAGAAGATGAACTCTGAGATTATTTAAGACCCCCCTCTTTTTTTTCTGGTGGAAATAAGCAAAGAATGGAAAGATCTCACCTTTCTTGTGGCTAAAATAAAACTCCAGTACGTTATGTTTTTAACCGAAGTATTTCATCACATTAAAACATCAATAACGACAAAATAATTAGGTTGACTCTTAAAGAAGGGATTTTGCCATCTAAAAGCTAATTAAAGAACTCTTCTTGCTCAATGTTTAGGTAGAATAAGTTCCCTTTAATCCCAGTTTGTGTCACTTCCTGTCTCTCTCTGAAGAGTAAAAAAACAAGAATGTTCTCACAAATGTGTGTCTGCCAACAAATTAATACTCCGCAAAGAGAAACTCTGCCCCAAATGGCAGCTTCCAATAACTGCTCTGATTCGAAACACAGCTATTTTTTTTTTTTAATCTCCTTCCCCTTCAAGGACAATATTTATGGATATCATGTTTGCTTTTTACAAATCTCTGCAGTTTTCGTTTAAGATTCAAAATGACTGGTGACTAAAATGACACATCTAGATAGTGGGAAAACCAATAATCTTCAAAAACACTCCTGAGATGTGTTAGAGGGACTCTGTCCCCTTCCCTCCTCTTTGTCCTTTTCAAAGAAAGAAAGTTCAATATGAAACCAATTCAAATTGTGACTTTACTCGGTGAGATGTTTTACCTTCTCTCAGACAGTTTCATACTAAAGTTTATAGAAAAAGAAAAGAGAGAGAGAGAGAGAGAGAGAGAGAGAAAAGAGCTATGTTAAAATAGGAGGGTTAAGGAATGTATTATTCATAAGCATAACGAACACAGGAACCTGTTTTTCCAGAAGAATCGGGTTGATTAAATCATTCACTACACAAGCTTCTAGTTATTTATTTTTGTCTTTAGAATTACTTAGCTTTTGTAATAAAATGGACTTGATACCCATATTTGGTATGGCAGTAGGAAGTTGTCAAATGAAGAATTATTTCATTTTTCAAATTTTTAGCAACTAAGGAATGTAAACACTATCAGTTAAACATAGCAAACTTGCATTTTTTATTCCTTGGGCTATAGTTTGGGAAAAAAATCAAATTATTTTATATAACACTGCTTCTTACAGAGTTCCTTTAAGTGAAGTATGAAAGCTGCAGTGTAAGCTTTATTGGCCTATAAATATGTCATTATAGTTGGACTACATTTATATGCTTTGGATTGTTGTTTAAGCCAAGAAAATATGTCTCTACAGGTTGACTTTTTATTGAAACCCTTTGAGGCATACAATAGAATGTATTTTAGGCCAAGGTTATTAAAACAGCATTTTCATTTTTTTGCAGCAGACTCATTGTCAATTATGCTGCCACAAACTGTCTGTGGATGGGCAGTTATGAATGGTTTCATCTCCAAATGTGTCTCTAGAAAAAGAAAGAAAAGATAGAAGTGTCTGAGCTGAAATTGAGAAAAGAGATCAGAGGATGTGGGTGTGGGTACAGATGAATTTAATGATGGGGGTTCCCTTGGTTCAATTTCTGTTTCTAAAGGCCCATCAAATTGAGAAAGTGTGGCTTCCCCCTGTCCCTTCTGCTGCTCGGATTTTATTGTACTTTGGGGAATAAGGCAGCCGGATGGTGTTGAAAGCACAGTGGGTGGGAGGTCAGGAGAATCTTGGCTCCACCTGTCCTGGCGATCTGTCACTTCCTGGAACAGTCACTGTCTGTTTACGTCTTTAGGTTTCTTGGGTGTAAAAGAGGTGTAATAGCATGTACCCTGCTTTATCTCACTTGGTGTTTGAGAAGATCAACCAAGGAATAATTAGTTAGTGTCAATGGAAGCATTTATGATACTGAAGTCCTAGTATGATGAGCGTGTTATTATCAGAGGGAGATTTTATAGGATAGGGAGCTATGCAATATTTTAGTTTATTTGTCCCTTTTGAACTTCCTTAATCACATGGTGTAGTGTTGAGGGCAGGGTTTACTCTCATTATTATCTGCCTCAGTAGAAGACTATTATTAAAATCCTTCTGAACTTTTCATACATACATATATGTGTGTGTGTGTGTGTGTGTGTGTGTGTGTGTATAGACACACACGTACATACATACTATAAAGTGATATTTTCTATGTATATTACATATTAAATATAAAATATATCATACATATGTTTTATATGTTTCTTTACATATAGATATTTATATTTTTATGTTGTATAACTTTTTTCCTCTTGAAAATTTTGTCAAAACATGCTGGGCCATGAGTGGCCAGTCACATCAGTGACTTCTCAAGTACTTTTGGTTAGAAATTGACTGTATAGTCTTTGGTTGGAAATTCTGGAGGCCTTGTATTTCAACTGGTTATTTCAGATCACTTTTGCATTTGATATGTCAAACTGTTTCCTGGGGTGTGGATGTGGGTAGGATTCTCACTCTGCATTGAAGAAAACATTTAAATGTTTCCAGTAAGAAGCATGCTAAGGTGCTGACAGTTTATCATAATGAAGATTTTTCACCTGATACATCTCATGAACTCACTAAGCTTGAAGACATGCTTATGAAGACAATCCTTTCCTCCCTCCCTCCCTCCCTCCCTCCCTTCCTTCCTTCCTACCTTTCTCTTCCTTCCTTCCTAGGTATAAACTTTGTATGTATATCAAACAGTCTTCTGAGCTTATTTGGTGTTTATATTTAAACTCCCATTGCCGCATTAGCTATACTACTTCCCTCAAGGTAGAAAGTTCTGAAGTTTCTTAGATGATATGTTGTTGAATTATTCTATTCATGAACACCATGAGGAATCCCTACAAAAGGGTCTCTTTGCTGACATGGATCTGGCCTTTATAGAATCCTTGAGTTCAAAATAGAAATCAATTACCTTTGGAGCTTATCAAAAATTTGTAAATATATTTTCCAAAGAATTTTCTTACAAGGCCCTCTGACAGTATTTTTGTGTGAACCACGTATTCTTTAAAGAAGCTCATTGTGACTCAGTTAACACTGGAGAAGTATGCTGTCAGAGGGCCAACATGGCTATTCCTTCACAAGCTCGCTTCATGCCATCGTAAACTGACAGTCCAAAGGACTTTGTATGTTCACATTTCCAGGAGTCTGTATCCAAGACATTCACAGCTTTAGGACAACTTTTATAAGGATCTGGGAACAGATCAGGAGGTTCTTTATTTTCATTTTAAAGTTAAAATTCAGCTTGCCCATGTAATCAAACAGTTGAACATTGTCCTGAACTAATGGTAGAATGCATGTGTAAGAAGTGTCTTGAAAAAATGACAATCCTGTATTTTGTCTGCACTCAGCCATCTCGGCTGTTCCTGCTGGAAAGTCAGTCTGCAAAATCCACGCATGTGTGAGCCAGTCGGCAGCTGCTCATGGATATTGCTGTCTGGATACTCGTCTTGCCATCACTCATGATGGCTCATTCCAAGTTAAGACCCTCTCATTTGGAATTCCTGTTGACTTGTGGATCTTCTAGTGTTTTCTAGAGTCATGAATGCTTTTTAGAATTCCGTATGCTGTTTTCTCTTGAGAGTGGACTGAAGATGGATAGTCAACGGAAGAGAATTTTGTAGAATTGAAGAGTTTATTCTTTTAGAATTGGAGATGTCAGGGCAGAAGTAAGGGGGAGAACGTGAAATTGGAATTTTAGTGTTATTTTTAGTATTCAGGTTACCAGTATTCACCTCTTGACTACAATGCATGAGCAAGATAAGAAACTCATGCTTTTTTCAAGGTCTTCAGAGAGTTGTCAGGCAGGACGTTGGTAGAGCTGATGCTTGAAATAGTCCTTAAACCTCTCTTTATTTGCCTAAACAATCCCAGTTTTTTCGATTCTTCCCCAGGATGTGGTTTTAAAAATCCCTCACCATCCTAGTTACTCATCTTAGGATCCATTTTGGGTGTTCTTTTTACACCTGCTTACCCATTTATATTTTATGAGCTCATCTGTGCTGAGAAACCTAGACCCAAATGAGGAACGGCTTCCAGTGGAAGAGGGACGACGATACCCATCCATCCGGCTTGGCAGCCTCCAGGTAGATCATGATACTGACTGAAGTATGAGTCCCTTCTTCTCTCCAGCTATATGACCTGGACTTCTAATTCTCAGAGCGAAAAGGGGGAAATATGTTATTTAGCCACTACTCCCTAATTTCGGTTACCTGGGTATTTGGTTTTGTTTTGTTTTTAAACGGTAGCATTAAATGTAGACTATTATCTAATGAAAATCTTTGTCCGCGGATATGACAGGAATCTCTGGGCCTCAATACCAGTGCCGTGCTTTTCCAGCCTCTGTGATTCCTGTAGTTGTGTATTATAGCATTTAAGGGAGTACTTGCCTCAGCTGGTTTTTGCCTCATTAAAGGTCCACAGTTGAATACCAGCGTGGTGTCCAGCTTGTTTAACCTGCTCCGATCAAATAACATAAAGACCAACAAGTATTCCCTAAGTTATCACGTGTGTTTGTTGAATGCATCGTCCTCCTCCTGGACTCTAGCTGTTCTGGCTTTTTTGTTTTCATTTTCTGTTTTTCTGGCATTTTGTCTTTAGTCAGGTACTCTGTGGTCATTTCTATGGCTAAAAAAAAGGCCACGATGGAGAAAGCAATCAACCCGTAATTTTGTTTCAGCTTCATTAAAGAGAAATGTTAATTTCACAATGAACTACCTGTGGTGTCACCAGCTGATGGGAAAGTAACCAAAGATGGAAGAAATTCAGCTGCGCTCTGAGTCCTTTGCTATATATGTGTATGTCACCTTTTGTTGCTGGTGACATACCTGGGCTCCACTGGAAAACGTCTTTGGGCAGCCTTAGCTTCTCGCACGCTCATGACTTTCTGGTATCATAGATAGATGGACGAACTTGGAGCAATAATTCTATTTACCTGTGGTGGAAGGAATGCAGCACTGACTCCGTGCCTCAGATGTGCTTGAAAAATGTGGTTTGATTCATCAGCTCCCCTCCCAGCTGAAGATGCATAATGCTTTTCTCCTATGATTGCAACTCTGAAATGTTTCTGTTTGCTCTCCACCTCTCCTCTCTTGAGCCGCTGCATGTTACTGTAGGCCATTATTATAGCTGTTATCACGATGGCATCACCTTGGAACACAAAGCACATACATCCTACATGTGAATTGATGTGACTTTTCCAGAGGGTTTTGTGAGCAGATATTTGATTTGGGCATTTAGGCTTAATTCTCTTTAGTGTTGACGCTGATTCTCCCAAACAGCTCGTTTATCTTTTAGAGTACTTCAGATGTGAGGTTTTATTGCAAAACATTAATTTTCCTAAATGTCAAAGATTCACTCCCCTTCTCTCTTCCAGCATTATGGGTTTAAGTCTATAGTTTGCGCAGGTCACTGCAGAGAAAAGCTGAGGTTTGGACTTTTCCCCCATTTTAATAAATATATTTATTTAGGACAGACGGGAATAATGGCGGGTTTTCAAAGCTTTTCTGAAGTGCTTCGTGCACAGTAGGGGCTGAGCAAATAGTCCTGCCATTTTGGGGTTTCCTGATTGCCCTGCCCCGTGTGTGTTGGCCATTAGTGGTGAGCGTGCTGGGGTAAAGTGGGGTCTCTTCGTTCTCCCCTGAAATCCCAGAACCGAGCCTTACCTCCGCCTTTCTCCCTTAGGACCTCTCCACCTGTTTTCTAAATTTTTAATAATTTCTAACATTTTTATACTTTGGACTCTTTTAAAATACTGGCTTTCAGCCTATAGCCCTGTCCCCTCCTCATGCCTCCCGTAACCCCATGCCTATCGGATAAAGTACAAATGTTGTAGGCCAGCATCCAGTGATGACCCCAAGCTCCAGGGCTTTTCCTTTTTTATGAAATAACTTTCACTGGTGTTGTTTTTATTACCAAGGCGCTCCACGATCATATTACAGAATGTGGGCCTTGCCGACAAAAAGCAGGAAAACGTATGTGGCTTCTTTTCCTCCCATCCAGAAGTAACTGCTGTTCGTGCTTTGATAGATGTATGCACTGATGTATATATAATGTGTGCAGAGACCTGAACGCCTATGCATGTACTTTCTCCCTAGCAAAATCTCATGTTTACCTCCCCGGTGTACCTCTGTACACATGTTTTGTGACAGTGTCCTCAAATGCTCTCTACGCTGTTTTCTTTCTGCCTGCATCATGTTTCATGACAGAGGTGTTTCTATTGTTGGATGTTTCAGTGGCTTCCGTGTCCCCAAAACTCACTGAAATTCTTGGTGTTCTGCACAGAACTGTGACTATTTCCTTATTATCTGTCAAGGTGGAGCCGCAGGCTCGAAGTGCACCCAGAATGTTAAGACCGCCTATCTCTCTGCCTTATCTCCTATCCTTTATGTAAACCTGCTTCAGTCTAACTAGTCTGACTGCTTGGTCTCCTTTCTCTTGAACAACGCCGACCTCCCCTCCCGCCCCTTGATTCTGCAAGTGCCTTTTGTGTGGCTCCTACCTTCATTCATTCTGGAGTTGCCCCTTCCAGGACTCTCTCTACCTGGCAGGTTAAGCCCTGGAGCCATTGGCAGCCCGTAGGATTTTCCCTGCTTACAGAGCTCTTATCATCCTTAGTGTCTCTACACCCACCGAGCACCTCACTCTGTGAGGAGGAATAGAATGCAGTATCTTTTTCTTATGTGTTTGTCTTATCTTCCCCTTAACGGTCTTCGGTTTATCATGTAGGCAGCTCTGACTTCAAAGCCATATCTGCTACGTGGAGTAAATGTGCCACTTTTATGATCAGCCTCGGAAATCTCTGGAGTTCTCTGCTCTGAGTTGAACTGGGACCCCTCATGCCTTCAGTGGTTGCCTTGACTTCTTTCCCAGCTCTTCCCAGGATGACACCCTCTAGCGGAGGGGCTGTCTCATCGGTCCCTGGTAGGAGAACGTTCTTGGGAAGATGGGGGTGGGGGTGGAGTATGTCCTTTTTAACTATTTTGGCTTAATCCGTAGCCAGTCATGTATAGACTTTTTCTGGAAAACTCATTAGGAGAGATTTTGAACGTGCTCGAAGCCAGCCCGTTAGCCTGAGGATTTTTGGTGTTGTCGGAGGGGTTGGTTGTGTGTAGACACTTTACGTATTAATACTGGCACTTATTAATTCACGCCTTCCTCAAGGGGATCTTTTACATGTTTCGGGATTATAGCAGTCACAGAAGTGTGCAGGGAAATAAACAAATCCAGACTGGACTTGCTCTGCCTTATCTTTTTTATTATCGGCTTGTTCGTAATCTGTCTTTTTTTTAGGTGACAGGTTATTAAAGAGACGGTTTTAGCATGACATCTAGTATTTCATATTCTAAGCGATTGCACTGTTTTAATCCTCGCCTCCCTTAAAATGGTTACTTACTAATCATGATGGAGGGTTTTCTCCACCTTCTAACTACCCATTCTGCTTCTTCGGTTCACAAAGAAAGTATTCTATTAGGCCCTACAAAAACAATGCTTCATGCCTGGCCTATTCACTCAATAAGAAATAAAACATTGTTTTCACGGCAGTGCTGATAATAAGGCAGATTTCAAAGCATGATGAAACGTATACTTTTCTAGCAGAGAAAAACCTGTAGTTACCTGGCTAATTACCCATCACGTGATGCTTGTGTATAAATATAGGCTTCTGTACAGGTTTCTTTTTTCTTTTCTCTCTCTTTTTTTTTTTCTTAATTGAGAACACTTATTTAGTTGACATAGTCTTTTCTTAATGTTTTCAACCAAAGATTTAGAATGACCAAACAAAAGCTACCATTTTAGGGTGCTTTCTTTTTGACCATTGTACTAAACCTTTGTAGCGTGGACTTTAAAATAAGACAGGCCTGGACTCAAATTTTTGCTCCATCAGCTGTATGACCTTAAAAATCGTAATTCTGCTTTGACTGCTTATCTGTGAAGCAGAGTTAACAATACCACAATACCTGTCTCAAGGGACTGGGGAAGATTAGATTCGAGCAGGTATGAGGAATCACCAAGCACACGGTGGGTGGGAGAATTTAGGCAAGAATCGTTTGTTTGTTTGTTTTTCCTTTCTTCCTTCCTTTAGAAAAGTAAATCCTACAAAGTACTATTTTCTCCCCCAGAAAGTAAAGTAGACAATTACCACATAAAAGAATACCAAGATATAGATAGAGTAGTACCTACTTCACTGAGGTTCATTCATAAACATTTGAGTTATCCATTATAAGGCATAGAAGTTGATTCAAGGTTAAATAACTCATGACCTCAGTTTTCTAGGGGTCCAGAAAACCTCGAAGGTTATTTTGAAGTGCTTTCAGTGTGATGTTTTAAAATGTAATTCTTTTTGTCAGAATGTACCTGTGTATTGTCCTGTAAACCATCTGCTTTGACTTCCTTAGATCATAATTAACAGCCGATCCTTAGTCGGTTAGAAAATTTGATGCCAGAAATTCAAATGTATGTTGAGCTACCACACGTGAAACATGGGAATTACTGGCCTCATCTGATGCTTCTCTGGCTGTGACCTCGCTGTTCTTGTGGTATATTAAGTGTGTATAGGGAGGTGTCTGGTGTTTGTGTGTTTGTGGAATGGTCCAACCGGGAAATCTGTTTGTCCTGGAGGTGCCTAATTATTCTGCAAGAAACCAAAGCATAGTATGAGGGCATGGATTTCTGTGTTTTCTCTAGGAGGTCATGGGCAAGAATTTTCAATGTACATCAGGACAGCGTGCATTACACTACAGGCACAAATATCTCCAGAATCTCAGTGGCTCAGCGCAACAAAGGCTCATTTTTTTTTTGATCTTTGCACAGTTCGTTGTGGTATACAGGATGAACAAATTTTCCCTCTGTGCTGGGTCCACATTGGTGCTTGCTGCTTATAGGAAGGAGAACAGACATGGAGAGCTGAGTACTAGAGTTTAAATATTTACACTTGATAGTAACATGAAGGAACACACATCACTTCTACTCACACTTCACTACTCATTCAGATTAATTCCATGGTCATGACTTACTTCAAGGAGGTTAGGGTTTATAATCCTACAGCATTCTCTGAAGGAAAAGGAAATTGGATGTTGGGTACACATTTGTAATAGCTCACACATGCCCGTGGGATATTGATCAATTTCATAGAATAATAAAATCTCAGAGCTGATAATTTAGTTACAAGATTCTAGTTATGACATCTTTCCTGTACTTACTGCTTCTTAAATGTCTTCTGCTGAAATCTTGATTAGTTGACCTTTTACTATTTTCTTTCTTTCTTTTTTTTTTTTTTAAGATTTTATTTATTTGCAGAGAGACAGGGAGAGAAGGAACACAAGTAGGGGGAGTGGGAGAGGGAGAAGCAGGCTTCCCGCCAATCAAGGAGCCCAATGTGGGGCTCAAACCTAGGACCCTGGGACCATGGTCTAAGCTGAAGGCAGACGCTTAATGACTGAGCCCCCCAGACAACCTGACCTTTTACTATTTTCAATGATTGGGAACTCATTACCTTATGAGGCAGTTCTGGTCCTTCTTTGATCCATCTCTGTGTTAGAAATGATTACTGTGGATGACTCAGTTTGAAATGTGTACAGTTTATAGTACAAACTACTGTATTCATGGTGTACTGTTGTTACTAATTCTATTCTTAGAACAGAGAGCAAATCAAATTTTCCTTTTCCTTGACAGTGTTTCAAATATTTGAAAAGAGCTGTCCCCACCCCCACTTTTTCATTCCCCAGCTCAAACACCAACGGCCTCAGTCCCACATTCCGTATGTAGCATGGCTTCTCATTCCTCCCCCTTGCTGGTAGTCCTCATCTAGAGGAATCTCAGCTGTCCCTGCCACTCTCAGAGTGTAACTATATTTGTCTCTACTTAAAGAAAAGATGGGACTACCACCCCTTAAATTTTTTATAATGTAAAAATTTAAACCATTCAAGTAAAAGTCCTTCTTCGCCTATTTCCAGTTCCACTCCTTCTCTTAGAATTTACACATTACTAACAATCAGTGGTTATTCCTCCAGTTATCTATGTGTGTGTGTGTGTAAATTGTTTTGCTTAAAAAATAAGATCTTACTGTGTACCCTATTTTGCAACTTGCTTTTATCGGCTACTTAAGTAGCTAGAACTGTGTTGTAGAATATGGTAACCACTGACCACCAACAGCTATGGCGCACTTGAACTATGGCTACTGCGAAAGAGAAACTGAGTTTTTAATTTTAATTAATTAATTTTAATTAATTAAGTTTAAAATTAAAAACTGAAGCAATTAAGATTTTTTTGTGAAACACAGCTTTATTGCTTTGGTAGGGCTACATATCATCTTGCTGAGTGTTTAGCATGCAAATTACATGTACTGTAAGTGTAAAACACACACCAGATTTCCAAAACTCACCATAAAAAAGAATATATATCTCATTAATAATTTTTATATTGGTTACACATTGAAATAATGTTTTTGATGGTGGGTGAAATAAAATGTTATTGCAACTGATTTTACCTTTTCCTTTACATTTTTTTATGACTACTAGAAAATTTTAAATTATGTGGCTCACATTCTGTTTATATTGGACAGTGCTGATCTAGAGAGATTTGAATAGCTGTGATGGTTAGCCAAACTTTTTATTTTGAAGTACGATCGCTATTGTATGCACTGAGTGCTTCAGAAGTCTAGGGCATTGTATTTGCTGTGGAAGGAAGATAAAGGTGGAAGAAACCCAGGCTCAGGAACTCATAGTGTGGTCAGGCCGACAGACATAGCTAGGTTGTGACATGGGGGTTAGTCAGCGCACAGATGAAGGTATAAGTGATGTGCCCTGGAAGTTACAGAAGTTTCCATGGGTACGTGTCTTGCAATGTGAGCAAACTTGCAAATGCTTGGAGGCAGGGATTATGATTGTTGAATAAGTGAGGCGATTCCCATACCATGTGATTTCTCTGTTCTACCAGGATATTACTAGAAATAAAGAATCTCGTGGTCATCTCTGGCTTAGAACTCCTTTCTGAATGGCCTACTCATCTCACTAGGAACTTGGATTTTGTTCAAATTTGGCTTTCCAGTTAGAATTCCTGTGTTTGATGTTAAATGCTGACCTTTCATTGTCTCTGATAAAAACATTGGGTTCCTATCAAGCTTGTCTTGTTAACAGAAGAAATATGTGTATTATATATTCCTCGTTGAAATTCCTAATATTTTGTCAAAGCTTTAGCACTTCTACTCAGAAAGTGTTCTGAGATGTTGAAGGGAAGATAATTAAGCTGAAGGCTCTTTCTTGATTTATTTGGATTTATAGAGTTCCATTCATTTCAAAACTAGGAAGACTTTTTATGCTTACCAATGCATTCTCTGGTGATAAAAGGATATCAGTTGAAACTCAAATTATTAAGGCTTTATCCTTTTATTGGGTGTCCTTGATTCATCAAAGCAATATTTTCATGTGATATTCCTTGCTTATATTACCCACAAGCGAAGAAAAAAGTTGACAATTTTAGATTGCAAATGATAGAACTTTTCAGTGAAAATGTCAACTTTCTGCCTGGTTACATCATTCATAGCTGCAAATGGGGCTAGTGTAGTTAATCAAATCAATTCATATGAAACAATTTCTCCTGAAGGCAATGGGAGTGGTAGATCTCACAGAATCAGAGAATTTACCCTGGGCAGAGCTTTCTGGCTGAATAAAACTTCTGTTGAATCTGTTCTGGAAGTGAAGATACGGATGGTATAAATACAGACTACAGATAGCGGGTTCAAGGATTAGCAGACAGTGGACTGATATTCCTCCGCTTTCTCCCACCCCCCCCCCCAAGATCCTGTAATTTAGGCTGTAAATCAAGTGCCTGAATGTTCGGCGGAGGGATTATGAGTCACGGGTTCTTCATTCAGGACCAATGGGTACATGTTGGTGAGGATGCCTACCCGCCCCCACCACCAACGCCAAATCTTCATGCAGAATTCTGTATGTAAATACACATTTTCTTGGGGGACGATTCAGAGCATTAGTCTGATTCTGAAAGGAGCCTGTGATGGTAAAAAGGGTATGATGTACTTTTTAAATACCTGATTATCATTTACCCCTCTCCCCAAAAAACACCCCTCACGCACTTCTGCCAAATTTGATGTACTACGCTTTCCTGTTAGCCCATACACATGTGACCGGGAGGAAAGGTAGTCGAGTTATATTGGCCTGATGGTGCTTAACCCTTGCCACAGAGGACTTTGAGAATCTAAAGAACACTGTGGGTTCCCTGACCGGAAAACATTTACATCCACCAAATTGGAAAGACATCGGAGGACATTCATGGACGCTGTCCTGAAATTGCTTTTTGAACTCTTGGGTCAACACTTATGGTTGAGTCCCTTTAAAGAGCACAAAATCGTCATACTAGGAAGAACAATGAGGGTGACGTGTGTCCAGACACAACATTGGTGGGATTCCACTTTCTGATATGGGGATTTCTGGTTCTCAGACATGTGCGGCTTTCTCATCTCGTATATTTTTCTTCTATATTTTCAAATTATAAATTTTGACAGCTGGGTTAGGCCAGAGGCCATTCTTATTTTCTACTGTCTGGGTAATTTGAATCGGCTGTGTAGACATTATATCTTTATTAGTTACTTCCTCTATAGGGTGCTGTAAAAAGGCTTGCAATGGTGGGAAACCCTCTGTGAACTCCTTTTGATGAAATAGAGCGCCCTTTTGTAATGTAAATACATTTCCCATGTATTTCCTATGGCTTAATTTTTAGATACCAGATTTTCATAAAATTAGGCCTAAGGATTCCTTTGAAAGCCTTTTTGTCAAATCGACCCAGTGGCCACTTCTAACAGCAATTTGTTTATTATGTGAATCAATCTCATGCTCAATATTCTTAATATTTATAAAATAATGACTTCTTGTCTTTTACTTAGGGAGCTCTGCCTGTTTGCTTATGGCTCTAAAGTTGGTCTCTTTCCTGGGAGTATGAGTTGAAGCCCAAAATGAGAAACCTTTTCTTTTTTATTCTGATCAAGACCCTACCTGCCGTTTACTAGACTACAGTACTTCCAAGGGAGGGAGAGGGTCTCTCCCCCAGCGCAACTTTTAATCTAAGAGACTACGTGGCATGCAGTAGGTGCTCAAAACCTACACTGGATAAATGGATGGATGACTAGACTTTCTTATATCTGGAGGCAGCATGATATAACGGTAGAAGTCTTGCAGACCTGAACTTGAACCCTGGATCCCCAAGTAAAAAAACTTGTAATTATCCCTACCTCTCAAGGATATTGTAGGATTTAAGAGTCTCATGCTCTACCGACTGAGCTAGCTGGGCGCCCCATATTGTAGGATTTAATAAATTCAGTATTATTACTGAATTTACATCATTTACTTCATTACTTTTTATTTCAGTATTATTACTGAATTTACATCATTTGCATATTACATTTATATTATTACTGAATTACATTGTCTTAAGACCCTGAAATACTGAATTACTGAAATTACTGAATTACTGAAATTACTGAATTACTGAAATTCAGTATTTCAGGGTCTTAAGACAATGCCTGGCACAAAAAGTATTTGATAAATGGTAGCATTATTAAAGTCTCAGCCCTTAAATTAAGATGTCCTGGACTTCAGTTATTTATAAACCAACATCACAATTTTTGTCAGATCAATTAACTCCCTATTTTATGATTTACTTAATATTTTTCTTTAAATTAACTGCCTTTTTTTTAACCTAACTCAATTTAATAGAAAATTTTATTTCACTACTATAATTGGAAAACCTGTATCATTTGCTAGAAGTAACAGTGGAGAGATAAATACATAATTCTTAAAATTAAAAAAAAACCTGTTTATCCATGTACCACTTAAGATTGACTTGGGTACCACTAGTGTATACCACACTTAAGTCATTTCCTTTGAGGCTTTTCTCTTGGGCAACAGCCCAGCCTAGCTTATTGATAGCAAAGAGACCTGCTCAGGCTGTGGCAAGCCTCATGTCAACAGCAGGCTAGCAAGGCTTGGAACCAGTTACACTGAATTAATCTATAGGCTCAGAAGTGTAACTGCCACACAGATGTGAGGTCTGAAAATAACCCACCATGCACCTGCCCTTGCTGTGTGTCTGTAAAAGTGTTAATTGAGCACCAATAGATGAGATGCTGTAGGAAGAGTTAGGACAAAGATGAGATACCCAGGGGCGCCTGGGTGGCTCAGTGGGTTAAGCCTCTGCCTTCAGCTCCGGTCGTGATCCCAGGGTCCTGGGATCGAGCCCCAGCATCTACTCAGCAGGGAGCCTGCTTCCCTCTCTCTGCCTGCCTCTCTGCCCACTTGTGATCTCTCTCTGTCAAATAAATAAACAAAATCTTAAAAAAAAAAAAAAAAAAAAAAAAAAAGATGAGATGCCCGGACTTTTGAGATGCCTGGACTTTTGAGATGCCTGGACTCTTGTGCATGGTTGAATACTCAGCCCAGGACTAGGCTTGCAGACTTAAGAATCTCAACTCTGGGCAGTTTCGGAACAGGGGAACGAAGGCACACCTTCGGAACAGGCATAGGAAGAACAAAGGTGAGGACTCACATCTGTGTTGTGTTGCATAATTGATAAAGGCTGAGGAAGCGCCATTGGGGAGCAGCTTCTCATCCTTACTACCCTCCTCGTCCTTCAGACATGGGTAGCACATTTCAGGAGCCTTGTTCATGACTGTGCAGGCACGTTGGAAGTCAAAACATCGCATGTGGTTTGAGACATGGGTCTGGATGTGCTTGCCAGACAGTTTGATTCCAACTGTGTCTTCAAGACCATCCTCAATTTGACTGCACTCTACCCTGTTAGGCTGTGAAAGAAAAAGGTAATTCAGCCGAGCGTTGTGCCGTTGGCTAGAAACACCACAGTTCTGAATACAAATATTACCAACAGTAAATGAATCATTAAGGGAAGAGTAGCATAAAATGTCTGACAAATGAACTCCTGAAGTTTGGGCTAGAATAAATTTTACCATCCGTGAGCAGTACCTTAATTCGTCAACCAAAATATTAGTTGTCCATTTAAGTCGCCAAAAACATTTATAGTCTTAGAATAAATGACTGGTAATTAGGACTTACAAGCTATAAATATATAGCAGGGATTTGGTGATATCATAATAAACCACGAGAGAAGCTAGAGTGGTTTCTAATGTTAGTAGAACCTTGAGAAATATTTAGATTCATGTTCTCAGCGCTACAGTTAGTATTTTTTTTTTTATTGGGAGGCGGGGTTTTATCAAAAAATGTGCAACTCTTTTCTGTCAGAGGCAGTGGGAATATAGACTGTCGAGAGGAGGTTAGGTCCTTGTACACCACCTGAATCTTTTAATGAACAATATATACTTAAAGAAAAATAAAATTATTCCCCCCTGTTCCTCTCCCCCTCACTTCAGATCCCTTTCCTTTGAATGAGTTTTGTATAAATGAAAAAAGACAACAATGGAAAGTTCCTGGGCCTCTCAACTCCTCGTCCCCAGTTTGGCTGGTTTATCCCCTGCTTCAGACTGTAGGAGTAAAGCATTCATCATTCCAGCTCTGGACTTTGTTTCCCTCTCTTTTTCCCTGCCGGTCGGTCTGGAGACATGACAGCCCTGCTGACCCACACCTGTGTCCTGGCTTCACTCACAGTGCAGGGAGGCGCCCGTCGGTGGGAGGGCCAGAGCTAGGCCACATCCAGAGATGCAGTCTGGTGACATCAGTGTGGCGTCTCAGTGAAAGATCCAGCCCAACAGCAGGGGTACAGGCCAGTGTCACTGCCCCCACAGGACCAGCCCCACAGAGCGTCATTTATTTGAGCAAGGAGCAAGAGGGTTCTTTGTGAAGCCTGTTAGTCCCACAGAAAGTTCCATGGAAATGCAGGCCAAGTGGTGTTGAGGGGTGTGGAGAGTTGCTTGATCCATGACGGCTATACTCTTCGTTTCTGTAGCCCATTTCAGGAGATTTCGGGCATCTTGGACTAGGCGTTGCTGTGTGCACTCCCTACAACTGTATCTAGCACCTGCAAGGCACTGGGGAAGAAATGTCCTGTGCGGCCAACACACCTACTCTGATGTCATTGGCGACAGTTGCTTAACGGAGCTCACACACAGGGACAGATGTGCCTGGTGTGAAACATAGTGCCGGGATCTGCCACAGAGTAATTTTATTTTTGCACATGTCTGTGGTCCTCCGATCCCTTATAGATTTGCGCCTTTCTTGATTTTGAAGCCTGGATTCAAACCCAGAGTCCCGCTTACTGGAGAGTCAGAGTCAGGGGTGAAAATCAGCACGTGAAGAGCTATGAGGCACATGGCGGGCCCCCTGTCAGCAATGGGGGCCCTCCCCTCCAGGGTGGCTGGGATTAACCCGCAGTGCCTGGACGCAGGGGGTATCCCAAGGGAGGACCCAGGGATGCAGGGGAGGAGGCAGGGAGCATGGAAGAGAGGGGCAGGGGGCATTGGCTCTCTAGTAAGCAGCAAGGAAGTCCTCTGGCCTTGTAAACTGGCGAGGCCATCATGGTGCCTACCAGCCAGTCTGGGCAGCCCTCCCTAGGGCACTGGTTCAGTGTGTTAACACGGGGGCAAGAACCTGCCTGGATTCTGTTTGTAGCTTACTGAAAGCCCACCCTACAATGCTAACTGAATAGTGCTCTTCAAAATGCACCGACTAAAAATAGTTTCATCTGCAGTGTGAACATAGTTTCGTATTTATACTAGCATCTGGCCTAAGGAATTGAAGACTCCATTCTTTAAATAGCTCCACTCCAGCTCTTGAATACTCTGAGAAGAAAATCTATCCCAGTCAAACACCTTGTTTACATAGCCCCGTTTAAATGCAAACAAGCTCCCTTTTTAAAATGCAGAAGAATATTAATTTGGGAGTGATGGTGCTTTGGGGTAATCGTTTGGGGGGGGGGAAGAGGGGCTGACTGAAGAATGAATTTAAAAATATGTCCATTTAGTAAAAAATGTCCTAGACATCTACTGTGTTAAAATTTTCGTATTTTCCTAAATTAGGTTGGCTAACATGTAAATACTATGTGTGAATTTGGGGTGCCTGTTTCACTGTCATATGTGAAGCCAGCTAGCATGAAGGTCTTGGGAAGAAAAATTTATGCTGTTGCTAATGCCCAACAATAATAGAAATATAAGCCTAGATATATTGTAACTTTTTCTACCAGCAAATGCTCTGGGGCCGGAAATCATTTGCCAGCAGGCAATGAATGTACTTTTGTTAGTCTTAGGGGGATACTAATGGTTAGTCCCCATGAAGAAAAATGTGAAAATAACACACTAAAAGTAAACATTACGAATGGATGGCTAATGATTAGCTGTTAGAGTCCAAAGGGGCAGGGTATTTTTTTTTTTATAGTTTTATGACCCTTGCCCAGCCTTTATTGAAAGAACATTGTATATTCAGAGTTACATATTTCAGAATTCTACCTCTTTTGAACATCTCCTTAAAGATCATAGCACATACTCTCCGCCTTCATTTGTATGTTGTTGTAGGGGGCGGAGAATTTTAAACGAATACTGGTTTTAACATTATATGAAGGAAAAGGAACAGGCAGTTATTTTTAAAAATTCAGTTCGCGAAGCCACAGAGTGGGATATAATAATAAGTCTTCCCCCGTTCTGAAAATTAAGTAAGTGCAGTAAGATTGCTCTGTTAGGTAGATGGATTTGTACACGATTGCTACAGTGTCGTCAAGATAGAGCCCTGTCCCAAGTGAAGAGCTTTTGTATACGTAGGCCTGCTCAGAGAAATAAAAATGTTAACAGGTTGCATTTTTTTTTTCCTTATTGAAAACAAAAATGGCTGTTTTTGAGTCCCTGGGGGTTCTAGTTTTACAACTTAGATTAACTACTTTAGTAAATAAAAGAATGTCGGTAGAATATTGCCCACTAAAATGTTAACATGTGGGTATTTGGAGAGTAGGAACATAAAAGCAACTTTTCAGTCATTGCTGTTGAAATTAGATTTGAGGCCATGGGTTGTTCTTCACGGTCTAGGAAAGTAAATGCTCCGGCTGAATGAAAACTAGGTATATTCTTTTCTCTGAGAAACACTGCAATGTCATAATTTAGGTACCACTTTCGATTCTCACCAGCGGAACTTTTCTAGATAAAAATCCAATCTAATTCTAAATTATCCTTTAAAAATTTTTTTTTCCTTTTACAAACGTAATATGTTTTTTACTGCAAAAAAGTAAAAGTATGCAAATAGAAAAAATAAAAATCATTCATAGTCCCAGGACCCAGAGGGTACTATCACTGGTAAGAGTGGAACTCCAATTTACTTTATTTCTTAATCCCAAGATGCCGCTGGTTGTAAAGATGTACCCCTGATTTCACAACAGCTTTTGGGGAACAAGAAACCATTTCATTCCAGTTTTTAGATATGTACTGATTTGAGAAAATTAGTAAGTTGTGAAGGGGACCAAGGAGTGCCCAGCTGTGGCCCAGCTGTGACCCTCCTTTTCCCAAGAAGCTGTATCACCCCCAGGTTCCCAGCTCACAGTGAATCCTGCCCTAGTCTGAAGCCTTAAGAATTGTAAAGAACCTCAACAATTCCATCTAATCTCACAGTAATCCTTCCACTGATCTTCCAGCGATGTGACTTTACTTACCTTATACAATCATGGATTTTTTTTTTTTTTTAATGTGCTCTGAATTTTAGAAAGTGTTTTGTTTTTATATTGGACAAAATAGTATGTCCCACCACATTTTTCCACTGGGACTGGTTTCCTTAAGAAACCTTAAGAAACAACAAGAGAGGGTATACATTCTTTTCCCATTGAAAAGTCCTTTAGATATTTTAAGGGCAATTGTCATATTGCTTTCAAGAGCTCCTAAAGTTTACTGGTTCCTCTGACATCTTCCGATTTCTAGGTTAAACATCCCTGGTGCTTTCGACCTAGAATAATTCCTTATAGTCCTGTTGATGTGGTTCGGTTAATCAGTGCTTGTTTAAAAATAGCTTCTGCAGACTATGGTGTCCAACCAATGTGGTGTAAAACAAGACCATTAGGTTATTTATTCTGGACCTATATTTCCATGAATTCTGACCAATGTTTTATTGTTTCTAACTAGCGCTCTTTTTTCTTTTGTCTCCTACGGAAATGATGTTTAGCTAAGAAAGGTGGGTCTTTTTCATCTGAAATGTTAAGAAGGGCCATCACCGTCCTGTTCTTACACGATATATTTTTCCTTTCTTGAAACTAGGTGTAAGACTGCATTCTCCCTTATTACACTTAGCATTATTTGATGTGAGCAAATTTTTAGCCCTTTAAGAGCTGAATATATATTTGGATCATATCTTGGGATCTCATATATTTGGATCACACCTTCCCACTGCAATTTTGAGAATTGCATCTGCAAGTTTGAGAATTCTTCTGTATCGTTACTCAAGTCGTTGACTAAAACAAGCAACCAGCAAATAAACACAAGCCATTCTTATTGTTCGGATATGACCACATTCCTACTTGAGTTTCTGTCTGAGGTATATCTTCCTACTTCGACTCCAAGTATCTTACAGGAAAAAGCTTGTCTTACTAGTCAATATTTGGATCTTCTAGAGCTCCTAGTTCGGAGTCAACTTTTGATAGATCTCTTGGCCATTAGTGAGTTATACATCTGCCTCACCTTACCTTCAGCCAACACCACAGTTCTTTGTCCATGAACAAAGGGAAAATTAAATGATATGAAACGACACAATGGACCTTGGTAGAGATCGTTCACATGGTATCATGTGTCCGAACACGAAAGAGTCCCTTTTTTTTCATCCATATGTTTTCTTATAGAATGACAAACGGAGCTGGTCAGTGGATCAAGGCTCTTCTTTCAGCTGGATGATTTATTGTATAAACAAACTGCCCAAACATTTAACTCTTGATCTTCCAGTGATGCTGACTTTATTTACCTTATACAACCATGGATTTTTTTTTTTTTTTTTATGTGCTCTGAATTTGAGAAAGTGCTTTGTTTTTATATTGGACAAAATAGTATGTCCCACCACATTTTATTTTTGCTAGAATGTAGACACAGCTTCCACAGATACCTTTCTGGCTGGTGAATGTTAATATCTTTGTTAATATATGTGTCGTTTACAACAGAAGAATGATGCTGGCATTTTAGTTTGACAAAGTGTTGGAAGGACAGCTCACTATAATAAAATGAGCAGCCCAGGCCCATGAAGCAGTTCCTGTAACCCTCTGGTTGGGATATGTTTGTTGTATTCATGCAGATAACCATCTGTTTGTACATTCTTATACTGACTTACTCATTCATTGGTTTAGTCATTAAACACTTAAGGGTCTTTTGTGCTCAGGCTCTGTTAGACTTTAGCTTTCCGGGAAGATTCTTGAAAATATTAATTTTTTTAATTGTATTGCATAAAAGATATTTAATTTAGGTTATTAGCATTTGTGAGTATACAAATATACATAATCTAATAATGTTCAATAATATTAATCACCATTATAAATTTAACACAGTTAAGTCAGTACACACACACAAATATTTATATTATGTAAATGTGTGTGTGTATATATATAAAGATATATATGTATTGGAACCTATAGTTTTACCATACCTTACTTAACACTATTATGAATGATGTGCTCTCTAGCATTTTCTTTTCTGTTACATTCTGTTTCTTTTTTTTTAAATGATGGTTGCAACTCACCTACTAGGTTTTGTAATCCTACTAATAGGCTGCAAGCCTCCATTTAAATGACCATGACCCAGAAGTAATCATTTTGAACAATGTCTTCTTTCTGGTTAAGAACTATTTCCAAACTGAACTGCTTATGGATCTGAATTTGGTCAGCTGTTACCTAGGTTCTCCCGTCCCTTTAGCAATCCCTGCAAAACTTGTGTTTCTTTTCCAAAGTCTAGAAAGGAACTCTTCCAAGGTATCCTACTTCTAAGGCACCATTACCAGTATAGTTCTCTGTTCTTATTGATAATCTAATATGAAATATTGTCATAAGTAATTAAGCTGCCCATGTCTAAAGTAAAAAGAAAACCCTTCATCATTGTCTGCTGTGACAAAGTACCCTTGATTTTTCAAAACATGTGGGTCAGTTTGCTGTTCTTCCATATAAAGTATGTTTAGAGAATCCATCTTTTAGTCATTGTCTGAATCGGTGTGTGACTCCTTGGTGGAGAAAAAGCAATAATTTCCTGCTTCTTTGCCTTGGACCTAAGAGAAACTGCTTTCAACATCCCAAAGACAAAGAAAAGCTTCTATTTATAGGCTTCATGTGGTTTCTAAAGTTTTAACCAAAGTGAATAGAACAATAATAAATTGCTTTCACATTTCTGCCCATAGAATTGTTTATTTAGCATTTTCTGTAAAACAAGAGACCTTCCATCCTCATGAAAAGACTGTATTTTGATTGCCTGGGAGATTTGAAATGATTTCTAATCTTGCCACAACTGTCTTCTGCTGTATAAATGAAATGTTTCATTTTCAAAGAGACTGTCAGGATATTCTGAAGACAGTTGCTTCTCTACTCTGCAACAGCACCCCCCCCCCACCACCACCAAATAAAGTGCTTTGCTTTGGATTTTTTAAGAGAACAATGGCATTATTTCATATATTGGAAGATATGATATTTAGCAGGTCCTAAAATGCTCATTTTCTACCAATTTTTTGTTGTTGTTCCATGACACTGCTTCTAAGATTCTCTCTCTCTCTCTTTTTTTTTTTTTTTTTGGATTCACTAATTACCAAGAGTTGCCAGTTTTGTGGGGTCATCAAACGGGACCATAGCCCTTTGGACACGGAGCAAGAATTGAACCTAAAATATCATATGTGTGCAGACCACTATCTCTTTTTTTTTAAGTATGGGGGTTGGTGGTCCGAACAATAAGTATCCACAACAAAACTCCCTTCCTTTGTTGAAATAGACAGGCCTTTTCTTGATAACTAGACAAACCGTATCGAGGGACTGCCATTTTATCAGGGTGTTGAAGAGGACTGAGATGAGCTTATCAATCAGCCTTCCTGATGTTAGGGTTTAGCATTTTCAAATTATTTATATTCTCATATGCCCTTGCTGAACTCTAGACCTGAGTGTGAAAGAGGCTCAGTGGGGGTTTTTTTGTTTGTTTGGGGTGTTTTTTGGAGGCTCAGTTCTTTAATGGCATTTGACCCAACCAATTTTCTCTCCAGAATCATCATGTTCTGTTGTCTCACAATCAGAATAAATTGACATTTTCAATTTACTAAGTGCTTTAATTTTGTTTAGAAATAGCCCATAAGACTATTCTTTTGGATTTTTTTTTTTTGCCCTAAAGTTCTTGATTTACATGCTACATTACCTAACTGATAAAGTTAATAAGGAGAGTTTTTCATAATTACACTTAAAGAACTGGAAAAAGTCAAGTTTAAAGCATATACTGTAATGCCATTACCAGAAAAATGACTAACATCCAAGCAGAGAAAAATAGTTAGCCAGCCCACTAATTACCTTAATATATATAATCAGGCCTACAAGCTGTGCTTAATCAATATCTTCTGCCTTGATTAGCCATATTGAAATACTTGAAACCCTGACTTATAATATGAAATTCAGTCATACTTATAAATGGTGATAGCTTTTATTTACTTAGAGTCAACAGTTGATGAAAAAGCTCTTACTTAAATAAATTGGCTTGGAGAACAAGGATACAAACAGAAACATAATTCATTCATTTTATAATTGTTCCTTTCTGCTGCGGACATTAGCCTTTGGCATCTGGTCTTTAACC
Organism: Enhydra lutris kenyoni; assembly: GCF_002288905.1. Taxonomy (NCBI): domain Eukaryota; kingdom Metazoa; phylum Chordata; class Mammalia; order Carnivora; family Mustelidae; genus Enhydra; species Enhydra lutris. Next base: position 17,027,860 of record NW_019154096.1, read on the forward strand.
ATAATCTATGGCTAGATATAGCCAGGGCATTGGAGGCATGAGAAGGTGAATTCAAATTGGATAACGGTTGAGAATTCCAGTTAAAACAAGTTAACTGGAATCTAAAACACACTGTAATATGGACAAAGGAATTGTTATTATAGATTAAATGTATGTCGAAGATATAGAAGGATTATTGTGTCTGTTTCAGATGTAATTTCATGCCTGAGAATTTACATTGAAGGAAAAATGGTCTGGATCCCATTAGCAAAAGGCCCTGTTTTGCTGTCAGTTTAATTAAATGGAAACCGCTGGCAAGAGTTGTTCAGGAGGTTGATAGAAGCAATACTATTTTGTGTGTTGGAACAGGAAACTGTTAGGTCTTCCAGTTTGAAAAGGATACAAGAATGAAACCTGTGATTCATTTTTGTTTACAAACTCCCCTCCTAGTTTACAATGACCTAAGTGATAAATTAACTACAATGAGTTATACATAGTGTGCAGGACAATGGCTTGATCCCAAGATATGAAATGCTAATCTCTGATGAAGAAGGTAGAACTTATTTTAATGTGACTTTCCCCTAAACAATGCATTCTTCAACAAAAGTAATTGTTTCCTTTGGTTTATTTTTCTGTAAATAGATTGAGCTGAGAAGGGGGGGACGGGTCTTCGGTCTTCGGTTTGCTTTTAAATGTGTGTGTGTGTAACAAAAGAAAGAGAAGAAAAACAAAACAAAAGAAGAAAGGGGGGAAAGAGTAAAAGAGAGACCCTGGAACAGTGATTTATCTGTTAAGTGTGTTTGGCATCCTGCCTTTTGGCTGGAATTTTTGAGAGAAACATATTTGGTTTACTTTAATGGGCAAAAGCTCTGAACCTCATTTGTAGAAAAAAAGAGCATGTTTTCTTTTCCCTTTTTCAGTTCAGTTTATTATATCTTGACATTCTGCCTTGTAATTGAAGAATAATTCTGAATTTAGAGCTGGAGAAGAAGAAAATTCAAGTGGGCCCCCCTCCCCCCTTCTCCTCCTCCTCCTGTATCCACCCCCCCTTTCCTCCCCCCTTTCTCCCCCTCTTCCTCCTTACATTTCAGAGAAAAGGACTAGCTGATCCCAAAGTTTTATCTCTTTTCACAGCCACCCTTAGAACTGGCACCAAAAATGATTAATTTCACTGAAACTGTGTAACTGTCTTTGTAGCTTGGGCTGTGCTGGGGGTTGTTGACATGTCGTGTCTATTCTAATAATATGAAATCAGTATGTGTTATTAGAAGGAAATTTTCAATCTTAGTTAAAAAAAGATAATCAGGGAACATATTCTGTATAATACTGTCATGGTGAATTCATGACATTATGCATTTAGCAAAACTCTCATACAATACACAGAACAAACCCTAATGTAAACTATGGATGTGATTAATAATAGTGTATCAATATATTGGTTCATCAGTTTTAACAAATGTACCACACTAATGCAAGATGTTTTAAAAATATATTTGGCAGGAAAATACTAGCAGCAAAAAAGAAAAAAGGGTATATAAGTAGTATGCAAACCAAAATCCAGTTTTTCCCCCTTATTTTAGTATTGTGTTTTATCACTATTATTAACCAAATGTATTTATTGGATTATAATTCCCTTAGTAAATATGTTGAGGGGATATTATTAATGTTACAAAAACATAAGTCAGATATATTATTTCAAAAAGGTTAGTTCTATCCAACATTGGAAAATTCGTAGGGGGTCATTTTCTCTCTCTGTGTCCATATTTATTTTCTTCATCTCTTTTAATTGTGCTTCTTTTCTTATAATAAAAGTATTGTGTGCTTGGGGTGCCTGGGTGGCTCAGTCAGTTAAATGTCTGACTCTTGATCTCCGCTCTGGTCTTCATGTCAGGGTCATGAGTTCAAACTCTGTGTTAAGCTCCATGCAGGGCATGGGGCTTGCTTAAAAAAAAAAAAAAAAAAAAAAGAAAGAAAGAAAGTAATAGATGCTTATCATGTTAAGGTGATATAAAGAAATAGAAAAAAAAAATTAATCACCCATAATACCACCTTCTGAAATAACTACTGGTGGTATTTACTGTTGCTCATTCTAGTCTTTTTTTCTCTGCCTATATGTGAGCTTTCATTTTTTAAAATTTATACTGTATCTTCAGTTTCATATCTCTTATTTAATGTGGTCTTTCATACACAAAAGATATTCATCAACAGTATCGTTTTTAGTAATGGATTCCACTGTATTCCATTATACAGAAGTACCATAATTTGTCTGTCTCTTCTCCTATTGTTGGACTTTGGTTTTTGTTTTTTTTTTCCTAGCTTTTGACTATTATAAACAGCGCTTTCGTGAACATCCTTGACGTTATATCATTCTTTGTATCCTTGATTATTTCCTCAGGATAAATTCCTAGAAGTGGAGCTTGTGAGGTCAAAGGTCAAGGCAGAATTCAGAGGCTTTTGCTAGGTGTTGGTTCAATTGTAAAGAACATCTTCAGTAAAATCAGGATATCATGTACACTGAAAATCCCTCAATGAAGCCAATGTAAAGTGAAAAACATGTTATCAAGTTTCAAGAGAAGTTGGGCAAATTTAGATATAGCCCATCTTGGGCAGATTTGTACTTGTGTGTAGAACATGTTTCTATAGCCAGAATTCTATCTCTAGTTTTTGCATTGTGATTGGGAAAGAGATCCCAACCCTAAGAGTGTCCCTAACCATTCCCTTCTCCAGCTGCCAGAATGTTCCACAGTGTCCCTTTGAGGGCTTATATTTGCACTGAGCTTTCTAGTGAAAGAGACACACCTCCCTGCCTTTTAGAATGTTCTAGCTCCATGTCCTGTGTGTGTGTGTGTGTGTGTGTGTGTGTGTGTGTGTGTGGCATGTATGTGGTATGTGTATGTGTGGGGTGTGTGTGATCTATGTGTGTGTATAGGGAGGAAGCCTTCATCTCCACTCTCCCTGAGCTCTCCTAATCATAGGTGACTATAGGGGATTCACATTTGAGAACTAACCAGTGACAGGCTGGGACATCTTTGAAAGGGTTAAGCTGAAAGACTGTTGCAGCCAATGAGCGTTTATCCTGATGATGATGTCACAATGGTGATATCAGAGGCCCCAGGGAATTGATTATGAAATTACTCAGAACTGGAAACATTCATTCCACTCTTAGCTTTTTTGAGTGTGACAAACCAGGATAAATTGAAGTTTTAATAAACCAGGGCTACGTGTGTTCCAGGTTCATGAAGATCATTATTCTGAGTACAGTTAAATTAATACACAGGCACACACACACAAACACACACACACACACACACACACACACACACACACACACACCAGATGCCAGTGTGAAAAGGGGGAGGGAGAAGCTTTTAATCTTTGTTATTGATTTTCTGTGTGTACAGTTTTATCTAAAGAGTATAGTTTACCAGCTATTGTGGGGTCAGGCTTTCAGGCCAATAAAAAGCTTTGGTCCTTAGAAAATAAAAGGAGATATTTGGGCAGCTAGTTTCTTTTAATTTCTTTTCTTTTCCACTTCCTGACAGTATTTCAAATAATTAGGTTGATTTACGATTACAGATAGTTTTAAGATGTAGGACGCTTTAACAATCTGGTGCCAGTTTATTGTATCTGGCTTTATCCAGTTATAAAATTGAGTTTAGTCATGTAATGATTCTCTAACTAAAATACCAATCACAGTGCCTGGACTTTTCCAATGTATATACTGCGAGGCTATTTTAAGCTTCTCTCTTCAAGGCGCCCTCACATCTGAATATGCTTACTTGGCTTTACTCTTTAACATGTAAGAACACATGAAACTTTGGCTACATTTAGCCTCCCGAGTCTAATGCACATGCTTGGTGACAGCAAAGGGGGAGGTTTTGACGACGAGCAGAATATGATAGACTAGAGTAATTATTTCTGGAAGAAAATGAGCATCCTACGTTATTCGTACAAATAACACAAAGTGATTATTTGGCTGTGCCGTTGTAATGAAACAATAAAGATCATATTTAATTTAAAACAGTATCCCCCGGGGTCTTCTTTTTTATTCAGAGCATTTTTGGCTACTAAAACAAACATGATTTGCTGCTATGGTTAACAACAGCAATTTTAGAGGAGAGAGGGAGGGAGAGAGAGAGAGAGTGACTGGGCGAGGGAGAGAGAGAGAGAGAGAAGGGAGAGAAGCACATCTTTTCCTCTCTCTCTCTCCTTTAACTCTACCATTCCAGAAATCATGATAAGGGCATACGGAACAGGAATGTTGAAAGAAGTTGCTTATTGCACTAGTCTTTCCATATTGTTCATAGAACCATTTATTTACAATAATTTGAGTAATCTCAGAGTTCCTCCTAAAGGCTTTTTTTGGCCTGGATAAAAAGTGCAGCTTTAAGATATTTCTCCTAAAATAAATTTGAGACGGTCTCATTTATAGTCAGCAGTGCCTTGATTACTTGCAGACACACTGGAAATTTACATGCGCTTTTCTCCTTTATAAAACACTGATCTGTTCATATCATTAGTTCCCTCATGACTAGCGCTTGGCTGCTTGCCAAACGGTCTAAATCTGTAGTTGTAAATCGTGAGTTGAAATAGCAGAAAGTGGATTTGTAACTTAAAAAGTGTAAACAGTTTGGAAAATGAAGTAATTTTGGAGTATGATTGATTGCCTTGTGATTGTACTTTAAATTAGCCTAGGGTCTTGGGGGCAGATATGTGCTCTAACTGCTTATTATACATTTTCAGTTTTCCAAGGAATAATGGCATTATTGGTCGGCTTTTAAACAATGTATGCATCTCCTGGAGTGACCTTTTAGGAAATGAATAGTTTTATTGTGTGTCCATTACTTTGCCTGAAACAACATTTTTGAGTTATTAATTTGACTTGTTCTATAAATAAAGAATTCAAAATGCAAAGCAGCTGTGCGACCCAGAGCACAGTATATCATGCCTGTGCTTCAGAACCACTGTTTGAGATTGATAATTCACAGAACAAATGGTTTCTTGGGTGATAAATTAATAATGTTTTCTGGAGCCTATGGTTACCGAAGATTAGTCCTTCGATACTGCAGAAGCCAAAAATTATTATTAAGGAGGACAGTCGATTTGTTGGTCTTCTAGGGCACTGGTAGTATAGGTCTGTTTTTGTGAAGGGATCTCAGTTCATTGAATAGCACAGATAGAAAGCAGGAATAACCCAGTGAGTAGTTTCTGGGCAAAATAGAGAAGCTATGTAGACAGAAAACCCTGGAGTCAGAACGCCTGAGCCCAGGTATCTCTCACCCTGATTTACCAACCAAGTCATGAGGCAGGACATGAGGCTCCATTCCTCTTTTTTCCTCTTTTTTCCAAGAAAATGGGTCTAAGAATTTCAACCTCACAAAATCGTTGTAAGATTCACATGAGATAAGCTGGAGAAGGATTTTATAAAAGTAGACTGCCTTGTATTTCTTATCGTCCTCGCCAAAATCATTGTTATTTTTACTGCTGTCGTGTTATTATTACACCAGCTTTGTTAATTTTGCCTGTCTGTTAATATCATGAGGGGCTCACGGATACAAGTGTTGAACAACAGTCTCATTCACTCTTTGCTTCCATGAGGGAAAGGTCTAGGAATAGTTGTTTTGCGCTAATGCTAGAATTTTTTTTTAAGATTTTTATTTATTTATTTGTCAGAGAGAGAGAGGTAGAGAGGGAACACAAGCAGGGGTAGTGGGAGAGGGAGAAGCAGATCCCCCACCAAGCAGGGAGCCCAATACGGGGCTCTGTCCCAGGATCCTGAGATCATGACCTGAGCCGAAGGCAGATGCTTAACCGACTGAGCCACCCAGGCACCCCTAATGCTAGAATTTTAGTTTTTGTTTATGGAAACAATTTTCCCAATATAGCCCTTTCCTTATATTTTTTACTTTTTCATTGAACTTAACATTTCTTAGGGACCACATTTCTTTCCCATGTTTAGAGATGAAGAATCTCGGTTCCTAAAGCAATTGTTAGAGCTTTTACTCCATGTCAGGAAGAGCCTGCAGTAGACATCGGGGACACAGAGGTAAAAGGAGGGTTCTCTATGCCTTTGCAACCGGTCGAGCCTCCCGCAGCACTTTCCAAATAGAACTTTCTGTGGTGATGGACCTGTTCTGTATCTGTGCCTTCCAGTAAGGGACCCCCAGTCACATGGGGCTGGTGACGGCCTGAAATATGATCAGTGTGACCGAAAAACTGACCTGAAACATTTTAAATTTTATTTGATTTTAATTCATTCAACTTTAGCCACCTGTGGCTGGCAGTTATTGTATTGGACAGCCCTGTTCCAGAATAAAGATTGGATAGTTTAATTGCCAGGTTGGGAAGTAAACCTAAATATTGTGGAAGCACATGGAGACTAAATTACCCATGTTTCTTTTCTCCTTAATGAGACACAATGCCAAAGCTCAAAACATTGGCATTTGGATAATGCCATTGAACAAAATGGATGAATTGCTTTTTAGTGTGTGTGTTGTCAAAACAGAGAATTGGTGTGTATCCGTAGGGAAAATGCACAAAATACTCCAACAGGGCCTAAACCCTGAGCCCACAAACGGTGGTGGTGCTGACACAGGATGCTGGCCGGGAGGAAACCCCAGCCGAGCCAACTAGGGGTGTTTGGCTCCCCGATGAGCGAAGGCGATTTAGGGGCATCGGTGCCCAACAGTTCTCTAAGTGTCGGATTTATGAACATCGAACTACAGAGTAAAGAACTCCTTGCCCCACAGGGAAAATGTGGCAACCTCACATTTTCATTTTGAGTTATCAAAATTCCTTCATATCCACGGGACAGAAACATCCCAAGTTACTGGGTGTGAGATGCAGCCACCCAAGACAGAACCGCACAAATCATTGGGGGAGCACCCCGGGGCGGCCAGAGCGTGCAGGGGCTGCTCAGTGGTGTGGGGTGGAGGTGCTGCATCCGTGGGCAGCATGGGGCAGCTATGCATCTTTGCAAGCAACCTGGGTTCCTCAAGGTCCTTGCTTAGTTCCTACATGAGTGAGTTTCCTCTGGGAGAGGAAGCAGCTTTTGGCATTGTGGAGCCGTATTTAAATACTTGTGGTGAAAAGTCTAATATTAGAATGGGAACAGAGAGACTTTAGACATCATGAAATCCGACCTCCTTACTTTGTTTTTACTTTTGGAATCCAGCGCTCCCGGCTGGCTAAGCCGTGGAGACCTCAGCAAGGATCTGGCAGAGTACAGGGCGGAGCGTCAGAGGTCTGGCCTTACGCCCCGCCCCCCGACGCAGCTCTGACGTCATTTCCAACCTGCCGCTTCTGCTGTGGCCCTGCCCCAGCGGGGGGCCACCAGGAGGAGGTCTCCTCTCCATCCTTCTCTTGCGCACGAGCCTGTTTTGCCGAGCGACTCTGCTCAGGCCCGGCTGCTCCAAACTTGCTTTCCCAGCGCCAGGTCCTCAGCCACCAGGGACTTGACCTTCATCCCAGAGTCCCCGCAGCACAGCGCCCGGGGCTCACAGGACCTTTCTCGTTGCCCCCCAAAATGTTTCCAGAGGGGAATACAAACTTTTGGGTCGAAGAAAATGTTTTAATGTATAATATTTATATATTCGTCTTTATACCAATGCAGTCCTACCATGTAATATTAATATTTTCCTAGGGAGGAAGGGGCCAGGGAGGAAAATGTTTCCTCGGGGCTTTGGAAGTCCTAATGCAGTGCTGCTTTCACTGTCCACTTCCTGAGAAGGCAGCGGCCCCATCGTTTTACAGAGAAGGCACCTGAAGCCCAGAGAAGGGCGGGAGTTTGCCCAAGATTTCAAAGCCGGTGCCTGGTACATCTCTCCCTTCTGAAGCTCCTTCTTCATAGGACATCAAGGAGATGTCTTCTTAAAACGGTTTCTTTTGGGGCTGGCTTTTCTAAGCCATAGTGTAATTGTACTTTAATCAATAAAAAAAATTTCCGGTGGAACTGGGAGGGTGGGGGAGGAGAGAAGCCCAGCACATGTGAATTGTTGTTTATTTGTCTCCCTTAAACAACGTTTCACCTTAAAGCAGTTGCAAATGAAATGGATTGTATTATAACCTTCTTAGAAAAATAGCCACTGATCTCATAAATTCATTGAGCTTCCTGGTTCCAAAGGCCTCTCTTAAAATAATAAAGTGTCGCACACTCAGTAAATACCTGCTACCACGTAGTAGGCAGGGAGGGGATTATAACTGCAAAACCAGAATGGTTCCCTCTTGCCTTCTCCAAAGTGTCGGGTGCGGGTTCTGTGCTGGCCCCGCACCGGAAAGGGGAGGATCACAGCTTTCTCCTAGGACTGTCTCCTGTCCTATGTATTTTACGATGCCTGGACCTCAAATGTCATTCCTGGCTGATAGTCCCCTCCTCTGGGTGTCTCTCTGGCCCCGCTCACAGCTCACAGCTCTGTTCAAGGAGCTGCCCTGGTGGCCGCTCCCGCAATGTCATAGGTTTATCAGGGCATAGGTGTCTCTCAGAAGCCCCAAGCAGTGGTTCTGACCCAGTGCTGTGGAATCAAGCAGACCTGGGTGCCACAGTGACCTTGACCAAGCTGCTTAATCTCTCTAAGCCTCAATTTCCTCTTCTATAAAATGGAAGCAGTAAACATATCCCTCAGGATTGCTGCAGTGATTAAATACACATTAAGGGCTTAGCGCTTGCCCGTCAATAGTGGGTGTTCAATAAAAGGCAGCTGGACTCGAGCGGGACAGTGGAGGATAACTGAACACTCTGACAGGTAGCCCGAAGATCCGTATTTGTCTTTTTCTTTCATTTAGCATCAAGGTCTGTGATGACTGTAATATGAATAAACATCAGAAACTGTGCCTGGCATTTTGCAAACTGGGCTGTATCTTACCTATCCAGGTGTGTGAGATGTTCTCAGAAAATGGTTCCACGTCAGTCATGCTTGAGTTTTGCTGGAGATGCAGCTGGTTCGTCAGGTTTAAGGTTTCTTCGAAGCCTGTGATGTACATTCCTCAATGCAGATCTTTCAACACCTTTCCGTTGCCTTATGTTGGCCATGGGAAGATGGGTTTGGCAGGAAAGAAACACCTGACTTGGGTGTAACTGAACTCTATTACCTTCTGTCAAACGCACACAGCAGAAGAGACAATTTCAGTCCCCCCAACCTGAGTGTCAGAAGGGTTTCACTAACTGTCTTTTTAGAGTCTTCTTTGACAGAGATGCATTTTTTATTTTTATTTTTTTTAATTTTTGCAGGTCTAGAAATCTTATTTAAATCAATGTAATGAGACACTTTGAACAAAATGTAATCCTTCTCACTTCTCCAGGCTTGGAAGAAGCAGTATCACAGCTACAGAGTTGGGCTGAGCTGGTTGTGTTCCCACAGGCTAGCGTTCTTGCTGTGTGCTCCGACTCATCACAGTGTCTCCTATAAGCAGGATTTTTTGTGTGTCTGTGCTAAGTGAATTATACTCTGGAAGAATTAAGAGCGCTATTATTTCACTATGATTTTTGAAAGAGTGCGAAACTTCAGACCTAAGCAGAATTGCTGGGCCAGGCCTCTCCCTTTTTCTTCTAGGCCCCGTCGTGTCCTGAGAAGAGCAGTTCTCTGGTTTTCAAGAAGGTTCTATCAAAGTGGAGGTGTAAGTTTTCGTTTAAGTTCCAGGAATTGTGAGGTCAAGGGAGTCTGCACTTTGTCTTTTGCCACAAGACTATATTTATGTATTAGTTCTGAAATTTAAAAAAAATATTTTTAAGAATGCATGAGCAAAGATAAAAGAATTCTCTCATTTCTTCTGGCTGAAGAAATCTGGTCTCCTCATGGTTACCTGTGAAGGAGCAACTCACAAAGAGCGTTTTAACCCAAGATATCGTGGCTGGAAATTTTACTGGAAGAATCTCTTCCACTATCCGGGCACGAGAACATTGTCCTAGCTCTGAAGCCCAGCTCTGTTAGAGAGAGGTGAGAGGAGATTCGGCCAGCAAGAAAATGGCGGCATTGGAAGCCCCCTGTTTTGGTTCTCCTTATTGTGTAGGTGAGGATGAGAGTCTAGTTCTAGATTTCAAAGCATGAGCAAACTTATAATAAGAAGCACCCCCCTCCCCGGGCTGGTAAATTATGTGGCTTTTTAATCTAGAAATAGGCACCCTAAACAGAAAGAACAGAGATGACTTTCAATCATCTGCTTGATTTGAAGGCTAGGGGAAGGTAGAGGGATCTGATGGATCATAGGGCATCTTTCTTGGCTGCATGAGACCATGGATGGAGTCTTTTAAGATGCCATTCATGTGTGCCTTGGACTAAATCCTTAGAATAACTGGTGTTAGAAGTCCTCTAAGCTTTGAGATTTGTTACTGGAGCAAGGAAAGGGTCTTTAGGATGTCCAACTCGACTTGAAGGACCTGAAAGATTAACAGCCAATAAAAAGAGCATTGGTGGAAGATGAGTGCTAATTTTAGGCAAGAGCAGACTATTTCCTCATGCAAGCCCTTCCCTCCCTCCTTCCATTAAGAATTGAGGGGCCACAAAGGCTTTGTCTTAAGGTAGGATGACAGAGAGAGGTGATTTTCTCAAGTCAGAGAAGGAGACAAACATGGAATTTTTATAACATGTAATATCTGCTAGTATTTAAGTAGACTTTGGTGGCATCTTGGCTGGTGTTCAGAGACTTGAAATCATCTTGCTTGTAAAGAGTCACTAAAAGGAGCTATTAAATTGTGCTTCTTGAATTACATTTAGCTGCAAAGTATTGGTTCTGTCTTGGCCTTGTAAATGATAATACCTATTATCTAGATGTTCTCCATCCACATCCCACCTGAGGAAAAAATCAAATTGGGTTTGAATTTCAGTTGAGACAAACTATATTAATAATATGCTTCATTATTAAAAGAAATCTTGACCGCTTCCATGCACGGAGCTTGCCCCATTGAAGGGGTGGGTTATTTGTAAGCTGGGTACCAAAAATAAATATGAGAAAAGGAGCCTTTAAATTGTAGGCGACATAGGTGATGTATTCGCTTTTCATGTGCATGAACCTGGTCATAATCCAAATTATATTTTTTAAACCCCTTTCTGTTCAAATTATTTCACCAACCATTGCTTTAGAAATTTCAGGCTCGAACATGATGAAATAAAAACCATCACTTCCGTGGCTGGGGCATAAACACCTCCAAAGTGTGGAGTTTGTGGGGTTCTTTGCATTTTAATTCTTTGTCCCTTGGGCCCTGTAGTTCTTTTTGGAGCCACCATCCCTGCTTCACCTGGGGTCTTATCTCCTGGCTTCTGCACTGGAGCATACGACTGGGAGCTCCTGGGGCGTGATCCCTGTCATGGTCACCAGTGAAAACACACTGAGGAGCAGTGTCTGGCTCTGAGCAGAAACTAAATAACGACTTTCTGAATTAACAGCTAAAGCAGAAGGCATTATTCTTGAATATCTGCTTGGTCAAACATATGATACCCTTCCTGGGATCTTGGCTTTGAATGCTGGCCACCGTGGCCTCTTTCTCCCTTAAAGAGACTTGATGGGGATGTGGATTATTGTCTCCCGTGAGCCAGGGACAGTGGACCTTGCTTAGGCTGTGGGGGCAGATGGAGGGTTCACCCAGTCACCTGTGATGAAAGGTGGAAAATGAAAGCCAGGGTTCAGATCTGGCTCTCCTCGAACATATCTTCCACTCTTGCTCGAATGAATGGAGTGTGATGCTGGAATGGTACTCCCAGTGCCGTCGGGGTTTAACCTGAACCCTGTAACGGGGCTCCCTAGGTTCTCTGCCACCTGTTAGAGGGCCGAGCCTGCACTCCAGCCATGGTCCTTTAATCCCATCATCTCCATCGGTCCGTAGCTCTTAGAGCCCCAGGGACTAAAGATATGCCTCTTTCCTTTTGAGACGCCCACAGCAGACAGCCCTGGGCTCTGGGCTCAGCTCCATTCCACAAACCTCCTTAGCAGTGTGACTGTGGCAAGTCAGCTCATCTTTCTTATGTGTCAGTCTCCTCATCTGGAAAATGGGAATAATAGTAATAACTTCCCATAGAGAAGGAAAGAGATGTGTTCATGATCGACACACAGAAGGGGCAGAGGGAGGGGTGGTGTTTTTATCTGCCTTGGGGGTGTCTGTGTGCCCTTCAAAACTCAGCTCCAGCTTTGCCTTCCTGAAGACTTTCTTGACACTGTGTGGCTGCTGAGGACTCACCTGTGCTGTGATTCTTGTGCAATCATTTATTTGTTCCCATGCCCACCACCCTTCTCAGGCTTCCCATCCTGAGAGGAGGGGCACTAGCTCTTTGATTTTGGTCCTCCTGCCACTTCCTAATCCGCAGGACTCGGTGTTTGACCAGTCAATGGATGGGTGGTAATTCTGACATCAGGTGTCACTTTTCTCATGATGCAGAGGGCATAGTTCTGTGAGCTGTATGTGTGATAAAGCTGGGCTGGTTTGTGAGTCTTTGTCCTGGGACCCAAAAGGGGGAGGAACTACAGAGAAATAATACTGCTGGCTTCACTGAGCCTAAAATTTGCTTCCTGAGGGGTTAACAGTGGAGAAGTACGCTGATGAAGGATGTTTTATACAATGGCAGTCTCTTTCTGAGATTATCTTCCAAATAAGGCAAAATCAAGTTTCACTTTAGGGATTGTTTTGAACATGAGACTGGAAGGGATACTTTAATAGCACAACCTGAAACAAGAACTTTGCTTCTCTTTAGTTCATAAAATCACGAGGATTTTCAAGGCCACCGGCCCACTGGAGAGGCCCAGGGAGTCTCTCAGATTCTCATAAATCTGCCAGAGCCCCTCTCAGAGGTTTGGGACCACACCAAAGGTAGCTGGGGTATAGTGGGGACAGCACGATTTTTCGTGCCAGAGGACCTGTCCCTATCATTAGCTGGGTAACCCTGAGTCGGTCATTCACCTTGTTGAGCTTTCTACATTGTCTTGTATAAAATAGGGATATTCATAATAGATTTCAAAGGGGGTTCTGGGAACATCGAGTGAATCCAAATGTGTGAAGGAGCTTTATAAATTCTGAAATGTTATCCAGATGAGTGATTATACTATGCATAAAGACCTACTTGTAAGTTTACAGTGCTAAGCAGGGTGTGTATGCAAGAAGGGGAGTTGCAGGGAGCTGGAGATTCCTGTAATCAACATTTGGGGGAGTAGTCCCCAAAATGCAATCAGAAAACGCTAACCTCTTCAGGTGAGCCATGAATGATCAAAAAAAAAAAAAAAAAAAAAAGATGGGGGTGGAAAGAAGGGAGAGAAGTGAGAGAGGATTCTGTGGTAAAATAAATTCAGGAAAGGCAGCATATTGCCTCTTGCAGATTGAAATGCCCCTTTGTGCGTCAAAGGCTTCAAGAAGCCGGTCTGTGCCACTTTTGTTAAACTCAAGTGTTTTCCATACTATGGTACCCTTTCCCACATAACACTTGGTTGTATGCTCCCTTCTCTCCTGGGAACTTGTGTTGTGTGAAATACTTTGGGAAACCACTTGCAAAGCCGTCTTAATCGTGAACATCTATCAAGGGTTTACTGTGCCCTACACTAGCCTCAGTACTTTTCATCGTTTAACTCATGTGTGCTCTCAGGAAGGCACTGTTTTTTATGTCCATTTTAGAGATTGGGATCCTGACGCTGTCAAGTTGTCACTCCCCGGATCCCACAGTTAGGAGCTGGCAAACTTCACGTCCTGCTGCTCTGTCTTTAATACACGCTACCTTGTTGAGTCCTACAGATGATTGAACTACAGGGCTCCTGCTTCCCAGACTCTCAAAGCAATTGATCTTCATGTTCGCCACTGTGCTGGTACTGACAGTGGATAGACTACGGACGCCAATATTACGGAATATGTGATTTTTAAATGTGTAGCCTACTTTAAAGAGCTAAATTGTGTTACCAAGAGAAAAGAGTAATTCCCGTTTTTAGCCACAGTGCCCCCTCTGGTCCTCTGGTAGAAAGCTCTGACCCTTTTTTCTGCTTAATCCACCCCTCCCGTACCCCCCTTATCTGTACATCTGACTTGAGGATTTTTCAAACACTCTATAGTGCTTCAGACTGGGTTTCTGGTTCTTATTTTCATCCTGTCCCCAAACCCGCAACTCACCATCTGTTTCAATAGGTGCTTGAACACCTGGGATACTTGTTACAAAGCACCCATCCAGAGACCTGAGCCCAGATACTTTCATTTCGCATGTTGGCAGGGTGGCCCAGGGATCTTTATTTAAAGAGCCCCTCAGCCGTTCTGATATGGCTGGCCCACGGAACAAATGTCCTCTCTTGGTTTTCATTGAAACTCGGAGTGTGGGGACATCCTACTGCGTTACCACTTGCCAAACGAGGAGCCTGGAGGAGGATCGGCCAAGGTTGAGGCAGAACCAGATTTCCACTCCAAGGGCTCAACTGGAGAAATAGAAACAAAGGGAAGCCTTGCAGAGGTGTGGTTAGGATAAAGAAACAAAAAGGGGGGTTGAGGCACCTGGGGTCAGGTAACAGCAAGAAACAAGGGAGGAAATACTGCTACCTGGTGAAGGCTACAGGCAAGGAAGAAATACCCCAGCCTCTCTCTTTCCACTATCTGCTTTCCTATGGGTGTCTTCCATGTGCTGAATTAAGAAAAAGCCAGAGTGTAAGGAACCCCAGGAATGCAACCCTTAGGGGTCATACAGCAAGGTAGAGAGGCTAGACAAGGAGTAGAGGACACCAAATAGTGAATAATCAGAAAACATTAATTTGAAATATTAATTGAACATTAATTGAAATTAACATCTGTTGAAAACCGACCATGTGCTCCATGTGCTTCACTTGTTAGGGATTCCGATGTGCTAGAGACCCTGCTCCTGCCCTTTAGAGAAAGAACCCACAGTCTAGAAAGGGGGACCTAGCATGAACAAATACACCCAGTAAAGTATGACAGAGTAACTGCACCTTGGAGTTAAGCTGATTTTAATGATCCAAAATAACAGATTTCTGGAAGCAATAATCTGTTCTCCAGAATAGGAATCAGCAGAGACAGGGACTAAATAGATCAGATTTACTGTCCATGAAGTCTCTGTCACAACACAGCTCCATAACTTTGCAACTCAGCTGCTGTCTCGGGAAAGCAGCCACACACATTGTCAATGAAGGAGCATGGCTGTGTTGCAATAAAACTTTATAAAAACAGGCTTCGGGCCAAATCTGGCCCATACTTGCCCAACCCTTGCTTAACATAAACCATCTCACAGAATTATCTAGAATAGGGGCACCTGGGTGGCTCAGTTGGTTAAACGTCAGACTCTTGATTTCAACTTAGGTGCTAAACTCAGCGTTGTGAGAGTAAGCCCTCCCTCTATCGGGCCCTGGGCTCAGCACAGAGTCTGCATGTCCCTCTCACTCCCCTTGCTTGTACTCTCTCTCTCTCTCTCTCAATCTCTCTCTTAAATAAATAAATAAAATAATCTCTTTTTGAAAAAAGAAATCTAAAATGGGGATCTGTAGCACTGGTTAACTCGTGATATGAAACCACAGAATTATAACTGGAATTAATACATTAGTCACCTGCAATTTGTTTATTGTGTCTTTTAGGAGAAAAGGGAAGTAGGTGTGGATATTAGAGATTGAGGAAAGCCGGAATTTTACAGTGGAAATGATTTTCAGCAGATGATAGATATTATGGGAAATGTGCATAAACCAGATTCCTCCTTCTCCTGTCTTACATCAGCTTACTCACTACTAAGATTATACAAAAGGAAGTTAAGACAGAGCCTATCCATATCATCAGCTTTCAAGGACAGTTTTCCACCATGCACTGTGAGAGCACATTACAAGGTGCCAGAGTTTTTATATGACTGCAGCGGCGTGAGATTGAATAGTGGTTTCAGTTTCCAGTACGTTTTATAAGTATCTCTTTCCTTCAGATGTTAAACTAATTTTCATATTGCACACACTAGAAAAAAGGAAAAGAAAAAAAATACCCATTCTGAACAACTGATGTTCTCCTGGCATTGTGATAAAAAAATAGAGCAGATGGTTTATGGAAATGGCACCAGGTGAACTTGTAGTTAGAGCAGCAAAGTAGATATAACTCAGAGAGAGGGCTCTTACCAGGTTTTATAGTTGAAGCTTTCTTTTCTTTAATTTTACCTTTTTTTTTTTTTTTTTTTTTTAATCATTCACCAGAAAACCAGAAGTGGCAAGCAAGGTTCTCTGCTGAGATAATGATGTGGGGCCGCTTGCTACCTTTTGGCCTTGCTTAGGAGTTTGGTTATCAGAACAATGAAGTAACAGCCACCAGAGGCCTTCCCTCCAGGGTTGTTCTCTTCTTTCAGTTGTGTTTCTGAACCTCTTAGGATCATGTCTGAGAGTTCAGGACTGAAAGGCATCATGGGGACTGTGGCAGATACTTAGAACAGCCCCAACCGTCCCGGCTGCCTCTTCAGGCCCGGGCTATCTATCACAGGGCTCTTCCAGTTTCTTTTCTGGTGGATTCTCTACCATTGTGCCATCCAGTATGATAACCACCAGCCACAAGTGGCTTTGAAGCCTTCGAAACGTGGCCTGTCCAAATAAAGAGAGATCATACATGTTAAACGTATACCAGAGTTCAGAAACTTAATATGGAAAAAAAATAATGTGAACTATCACTCTAGTAATTCTTTATATTGCCTATGTGTTGAAATAATATTGTGAGTCTACTGGGTTAGAGAAAATAGTTTTTGTTTGTTTGTTTGTTTTTGTTTGTTTGTTTTTTTAAGAATATACCCTAGAGGGGCACCTGGGTGGCTCAGTGGGCTAAAGCCTCTGCCTTCGGCTCAGGTCATGATCCTAGGGTCCTGGGATTGAGCCCCGCATCAGGCTCTCTGCTCAGCGGGGAGCCTGCTTCCTCCTCTCTCTGCCTGTGTCTCTGCCTACTTGTGATCTCTGTCAAATAAACAAATAAAATCTTAAAAAAAAAAAAAAAAAGAATATACCCTAGAGAACACATACTATTTGTCCTATGAAATAAGACAAAATCTTTTCTTGGTAAACACATGCATCATTGTGTTGTGTCCCTTAAATTAATACAATGGTAAATGTCAGTAATAGTTCAATAAAACTGAGAGGGGCAAAATAGTCATTGAATTTGCTTTTAATAATAAAAAATTAAAGCCAAAAAAAGATAGGTTATTAAAGTTATTTCACATTTTCTTCTTACTTTTTAGATTTTATCTATATATTTGGCTTTAGATTTCCCAAACACTGTATGTAGACCTTTACCTGGTTTTCAGTGGACATCTGAATTTTCTCATCATCAGTTTGAATGAGTTTTTTGTTAATAGGAGGTAGAAAATATTAAACATGATATCAATGGTAATTGGCTGTAATTAAAATGAACATGTATGATTTGATAAAAACCTTAAGTTTTAAAATCTGTATTTATTAAAGTATAACAGTCCTGAATAAATCTTATGAAATGTTTCTCCTTAGGTTTTATCTAATTTACTTCAAAAAAATCTGGTAGACCTACAGAGCATTCCACCTAGATTTAAAGGGATCAGCATCATTAACCTTGATCGCTCTGGCTTTTCTGAATTCAGAGCGCCCTAACACAGGCCAAAGTACTCCATTTCTACTGCCAAGCTTCATTAACAGAAATATGTGGAAGAAGGGAAAGAATAGAAGCGTCTGGTTTAAAGTGTCTAGATACAGAAATTGAAGAGGCTTCTTCAGAACTAGTATTTTGATTGTCTCTTTAGTGGTCCTAAGACCAGGAAAGCGTGACGTTAAAGAAGGAGACTGGCCATATTGAATATGGTCTCATCCCTGGGCACATGGACAGAAGAGGGAATGATAGAGATGTTGAGGATCTGTCCCATTTCTGTGTAGGTAGGCTCCTACCTACCTAGGCTCTTACTTTCCGAGGAAAGTTCTCGTCTACCCTCTGGGTTTACCACTTTGAAGACCACTGATTTAAGATGAGCCACTGTTACCGAAAAGACCTTTGCCCTCTTTTCCTCATGAAGCTGCATCCAAAGCCCTGCGATAATAAGAAAGAAAACAATGCAATCTCTACCACTCTCGTCACCTCAGGAGGTGAGCTCCTGGAAGTCAGTGCGGTCATGTGGAGGTGGGTCCAGCACTTGGAGGGTGGTCCACACACTCCTCAAGTGGTGAGATTATTAAAAAAAAAAAAAAAAAAATTCCCAAAATGAAACGTCTGCCTTCATTCATGACCCTTCATCTGAAAAGGCCTAGCAGTCCCTGACAGCAGTGCTGTTTGCTGGACAACTTTCTCCGGTTTCCTTCAGCCTTTAGGAAGTACTACTGGTCCAGAGCCTTGGGGGAACCCAGGACACAGCTGCTGTCGCTCCTGAATGGAAGGTCAGGTGCTTGACTGCAGGCAGCTACACTTGCGAGCACACGTGCGGGGGTCTGGGCCGGCCACAAGAAATGAGGGCACCACTTCTGTGCCCTCCAGGAGTTCCTATTCTAGTTGTTGGACAGACGCCTGTCCTCCTCCCAAGAACAACTAAGAGTGCCTTCAAACAGACAACAACCCCTGTGAGACATTTACTTTTATATTGTGTAAAATATGCATCGCATTGAACATTTAATTATTTTTTTAAAGATTTTATTTATTTGTCAGAGATAGATCACAAGTATGCAGAGAGGCAGGCAGAGAGAGAGAGGGAGAAGCAGGCTCCCTGCTGAGCAGAGAGCCCAATGCGGGGCTCGATCCCAGGATCCTGAGATCATGACCTGAGCCGAAAGCAGAGACTTAACCCACTGAGCCACCCAGGCGCCCCGAACATTTAATTATTTTTTAATGTATGGTAGTGTTAAATATTCCTGTGATATTGCGTAAACGTCACCACTGTTTCCCGAACTTTCCCATCACCCCAAACAGAAGCTCTGTACCCATTAAGCAACAACTCCCCATTCCCTGTCCCCTCCTCCCACAAGCAGCCCCTGGCAACCTCTAGTCAACTCAGTCTGCAAGAACTGGCCTATTCTAGAAGCCGCATATGAGTAGAATCATACAATATTGGTCCCTTGGTGTCTGGCTTATTTCACCTCTCATAATGTTTTCATTATGTAGCATGTGTCAGAGCTTCGTGCTTTTTTATGGCTGAACGAGAGTCCTTCGTTTGTATATTCCACCTTTTGTCAAGCGTTCATCTATTGGTGGACGGTTGGGTTGTTTCCCCTTTCTGACTCTTATGAATAATACTGCTATCAACATTGATGTGCAAGTATCAGTTTGAGTCCTTGTTTTCAATTCTTTTGGGTATATACCTAAAAGTGGAATTATTGGGTCATATAGTAATTCTCTATGTAACTTTTAAGGAACTTCCAGACTGCTTTGCCCCACAGCTGTACCATTTTACATTCTCATTAGCAAAGAATGAGTGTTTTAACTTCTCCACATCCTCACCAACACTTGGAGTTTTTTGCTTTTGTGTTTGTTTTTTTTAAATAATAGCCACCCTGGTGTGTGTGAAATGGTTATCGCATTGTAGTTTTGATTTGCATTTCCCTGATGATTAATAAGGTCGAGCACTTTTTCATGTATACTTTGTACAACTTCCTTGGAGAAAAATCTGTTAAAGACCTTTGCCCATTTTTAAATTGGATTGTTTGTCTTTTTGCTGTTGTGGGGCTCTTTATATATTCTGGATATGTGATTTGGAAATACTTTCTCCCATTCTTTGGGTTGTCTCTTTACTTTTTTTTTTTTTTTAAGATTTTATTTATTTATTTGACAGATCACAAGTAGGCAGAGAGGCAGGCAGAGAGAGAGAAGGGAGGAAGCAGGCTCCCTGCTGAACAGAGAGCCCGATACGGGGCCCAATCCCAGGACCCTGGGATCATGACCTGAGCTGAAGGCAGAGGCTTTAACCCACTGAGCCACCCAGGCGCCCCTTTCTCTTTACTTTTTTGACAGCGTCCTTTGATGCACAAATTTTTTTTTATTTTGATGATATCCAATTTATCTATTTTTTAATTCTTCTTGCCTGTGTTTTTGTGAAATCCAAAGTCATATCAGTTTCCTGCTATGTTTATAGTTTTGGCTCTTAAATCTGAGTCTTTGATCCATTTTGAGTTCATGTTTGTACGTAGTGTGCTGTAAAGGTCCAGTTCATTCTTTTCCTGTGAATATCTAGTTTTCCCTCACATCATTTGTTGGAAAGACTGTCCCCTCCCCATTGAATGGACTTGGCTCCCTTGTCAAAAATAAGCTGACCATACGTTTGAAAGTTTACTTCTGGATTCTTTTTCCTGTTCAATCACATTTTATCCTTATGCTGGTGCCACACTGTTTTGGTTACTATAGCTTTGTTATATGTTTTTAAATTGGGAAGTGTGAGTCCTCCAGCTTTGTTCTCTTCCAATATTGTTTTGACTATTTGAGATCCCTTGAAATTTCATATACCTTTGCCAGATGTTCCCATCTTTTAAAAATCACACAGTTGAGGCACCTGGGTGGCTCAGTGGGTTAAAGCCTCTGCCTTCGGCTCAGGTCATGATCCCGGGGTCCTGGGATCGAGCCCCGCGTCGGGCTCTCTGCTTGGCGGGGAGCCTGCTTACTCCTCTCTCTCTGACTGTTTCTCTGTCTACTTGTGACCCCCCCCCCTGTCAAATAAATAAAAAATATCTTTAAAAAAAAATCACACAGTTAAAATGCAGGCAAACAAAGGAGAAAATAATCACATATAATCTCAAACCTAGAGGCATTCATCTACTAAGAATGCTTTTGAAACATTAAACAAAACAACAGGAGATGCCACTTCACATCCTCTAGCATGGCTATCAAAAGACAAATAATAGCAAATGATGGAGAGGATATAGAGATGCCAGAACCCTCATACACTGCTGGAGAGAATGTAAAATGGCACAGCCTCTTGGAAAACCAATCCAGCAATTCCTCAACAGGTAAATACAGAATTATTATATGACCCTGCAATTCCCTTTCTGAGTATATACACAAGAGAAATAAAAACCTATGTCCACATGAAAACCTTTAAATAAATGTTCACAGCAGTATTATTCATAGTAGCCAAAAAGTATGAACAACAATAATATCTCATCACCTGATGGAACTGGTAAATAAAATATGGCATATCAGTACAATGGAATATTATTCAGCAATAAAAATAAATGAAATACTGATACACTTGACGATATATATGAACCTTGAAAACAGCATGCCAAGCAAAAAAGGCAGTGACAAAGAACCACATACTGTATGATACTGTTTATATTTAATGTTCAGAATAAGCAAATCGATAGAGACATAAAGTAGGTTAAGCAGTTCCTAGGACTGGTGAGGGGCAGGGAGATGTGGGAGCAAGAGGGTTCAGAATTTTCTTTTTGGGAGAATGAAAGTGTTCTAAATTTGATTGTAGTGATGGAGGTACAAGTCCATGAATATACTAAAAGCTCGTACACTTCAAACAAATAAGTTGTCTGATATGTGACTTATATCTCAGTAACGCTATTAAACAAAAGACAAAAAAAAATAAATAAACAAAAGACATAGGTTTGAATATATTATTTCATACCTTACTTTTTTCTCACTCAATGTAACGGAATCTTTGCATGCCCTGAAAGTTATTTGATTTTGCTATTTTTAAGGGCCATAGAGTTTTAATGAAAGTAGACGTACCATCCATTTTTTTTTTTAAGATTTTATTTATTTATTTGACAGACAGAGATCACAAGTAGGCAGAGAGGCAGGCAGAGAGAGAGGAGGAAGCAGGCTCCCCGTTGAGCAGAGAGCCCGACGTGAGGCTCGATCCCAGGACCCCGGGACCATGACCCGAGCCGAAGGCAGAGGCTTAACCCACTGAGCCACCCAGGTGCCCCCGTACCATCCATTTTATACACACACACACACACACACACATATGTGTATGTATAAAATGTGTATAAAATACATTTGATATATGTATAAAATGTCTTCAAAATGCTAGTAAGTAATCAATATCAGTCTGTCCTACACTATTTGATGTTTAGTTCTCCACACACTTGTGTATTTTTTGTTGTTGTTGTTTCTCTATAAACCATGTTGGAATTTACGAGGTTTAGCCCGATCGGTGTTGACTACTTGTCCATGAAAGTCATAGCAAATAGCGATTGGTCATTTTGCTAAGGCACACATTTGGATCTTACACGCTGAGAGACTGATGTGTGGCAGTTAATTATTTTGCTATTGATCTATCCCGTATCACACCTTAATGAGGTTTATTCATGAGTTGTGGGAGCTCAGGAGGGTCTCTCAAATGTAAAGGGTTTATACAGCTGCTGCATAGTGGGATTATGGTTCTTGCAGTGATGGCAAGTGTAAGATACAACTTGAAAATGAAAATTCGTATAGATTTATGAGGGGAAAGATGGCAGAAGTTATTACAGTTTTTAAAACCAGTTGGACTAATGAGGTCAGGTTTCCTTCTCTTCCAACAACTTTGTCATGGTCGCCACAGGGCTGACTGGATCTCGGTTGTAGTTCCTCATCAGCCCAGAAAAGGTTGAGTTTAACGAAGTTCAAATCCAATATAATAGTCTTACTGGACCACTAGTAAATAAATAAATGTGTACGTTCATCTCTGAGAAAACGTTTGGCACAATTTTTAGAGTAGGGAAAATTTTGTCTAAGCCCTGGTTCCCTGGGGTTCTCTTGGGTCCTTTATATTTTCTTCTTCAGATACTGAAATTCATTTATGCTGAAAGAGAATGACTAACTGTAGCCTAACAGTGTGTGAAGGGGAGGCGAGTTAGGTAGGTCGGACTCCTTAGAATCCCACTCCAAATGTGGTCACCACTTTCCCTACTTGAGAATCTGGCCACGTGGTCTCAAGAGGAGAGACACTCACTGCATAACCACCATCACCTGTGACACTCGCCTTCAGCTGACGTGAGCCGTATGGAAATAAGATGCAGAATTCTCAGAAGCAAATCCAGAGTGGCTCCTGAATGTGGCTTAGAATTCAGTGGCCACTTGGGAGAACCTTGGAGGTGGAGCTGGCTGGCTTCCCAGTGGGTTCGTTTGTTACTCAGAGCGAGGGCAGTGTTTGGTTTTAGTTCAGCCTGGCATTGTTTTCTTTTCGGAGTGAGGAAGCAACAGTCAGGGTAAAAGCCAATATGAACGTTCTAACACGTATTTTCGTGTGTGTGTGTCCATGTATTTAAAGTGGCCGGCTTCGGGAAACAGCGAGTTAAAAGCCCCAGGTTTTGCATTTGAAATATTCTTTGTTTACAACCATGCACGGAGATATTTTCCCACATTTTCTTTCTTCTAAGCTCTCCAGCGATGTTTTCGTGGCCTTTCCTGGGAAGATCTGTCTTTCCATTTATCAGAACAAATGGCAAGCTGGGGACCGTTTAAAGTCGTTTTTTTTTTTAGTTAATAAAGCCAATCTTCTTGTTCTGTTATGTTAAAAGTACATTATCTTTTTATTGCCAGCTCTCTATGGCTAGGTCTGTTTTCTGTCTTCGCAATCTCAGGGCTGCCCCACTTGCTTACTGGGTAGAGAATTACAAAATCAGCAAGGGTAGGGCAGCAGCTGACTGACAGTACAAACCATTTCTCAAAATAACCACAACAGTGCAATCCTGATGTGTAATTTACGTCACAGTCTGTTTTTATGAAATAGTTTGTGGCATTTTCATTTCTATTCCGGATGGAATCTTGTGCTCTCTCCCTTTTAATCAGGCATTTAATTTATTTTTTATTATTAATACTTTCCACTCCTTGTCTTGGCATGCCTCCAGTTGAACAGCTTTGAAGAGGGGGGGAGAAAAAAAACAACCACCAACAACCCATCTTCCCCCACTCCACTCTTCAACATCAGTTTAACTGCAAATGTATTTTCCCCTTTGATGTGTACTTACTTCGGGTACTAAGCTTACTGCCTTAGGAGAGATGTAGAAATATGGCGGGACGCCTTACACACGGACTCGGACTTGCATTCAGGAATTGATAAAGTTGATGTACAACTTTGGAATTTTAAACACTTTCAACCAATCCAAGCTATGTAGTCATACGCACTGCTGCATTTTGCTTTTACAAATGTCTTTCTGTTTAATGTCCTGTAATTAGAACAGGAAATCATTGAGTAACTGTAAGATGAATAAGAGCACTTAGACTGAAAGGAAAATTACCTTCCGAGAAATTATATTCTCTCTCTCTCTCTATTTTTTTTTCTTTCTTTCTTTTTTTTTTTTTTTTTTTTGCTTCATGTCACAATGTTGGTAATGATAGTAACAGCTGTAGCTGCTCTTATCTGTAGAATTTTCATGCCTAGGTTTTCTGAAATAAAAAAAAAAATGTTCCTTTTTGGTAATAATCAAAAATGAATGGACAGAAAATAGGAAATGCCTAATTATGACAAATATTCAGTGTCACAACAGAGCAGCAATTAAATGGAAACTTCAGTATAATTGTCGATAGCAGTAAGAATTGGACTGGTGCCAGGTACATAAAGTTGATGCTTCGCCTTTGGTTGGTTGCTAGGAGCAAGTTGAAAAGTATAAAGCTTTGAGAAAGGAATGCCTAATGTAATAAAGTAACAGAAAGAAGCATAAATCATTGTAAGAGCCTCTTGTATTGACATTATTTTACTTAAATTGTCTCAAAACTAGACATCAAGTTTTATAACATGAGCAAATTCATATTTGCTTGGGGAAAAAAAAGAACACGCTATGTTGTCTTTGAAGGACTGGGGACTTTGTGTCTCAAGCGTAGCCTTCATACATATTTGGAATCTTTTAAGTGAAAATCTTTAAATGTTTGTTTCTACTGGCATCCAAATGCATTTGCCCTAATACGATTAAGAGAACTAAAGGGCAAAATACTTGGCAGATTTTTCAGTTGAGGTAATTAGGTGCAGGAAGGAACATGCATACTTTTTCCACCAGGCTCTATAAAATCCTGGTGCAAAGATTTTTTTTTTTTAAGATTTTTTTTTTTTTTAAGCTTACTGATTTTAGAAGTAGATTATAGTGGTTTTCAGTAAGCATAATAGTGTGATGTTTCCGAAACAAGCCTTCCCTTCTCCCCATCCCCCCAGAATGAAAAAGAAAGTTACATTTCTAAATGTTGTGTAAAAGATAAAAGCAGATTCCTCCTCCGGAATTTATGTTTTCCGTCTCCTGTACATTTGGCCACCATTATCTGTTTAAAAAAAAAAATAGCATTATGGATATTTGAAAGTCAATGCTCCATTAATTCATTGTGTTTGCTATTTCATGCATCTCTCTTTGTATAAAGACAACTTGAGCAACGTGCTATTCAGAATGAATGCCTGCTCTTACCCTCTCCCCCCACCCACCCCTTCCCCATTCCCAGCCCAACTCTGAGGATTAAAGCAATGGTATACAGTTACTGTTTGAAAAGCTTGGGTGGAGTCTCATGTTATAATTACAGTTTCTCTGTGGAATTCTGTTTTGGACTTTGAAAATATATAAATAAGTGAAAAATTGACATTGAGAGAGGTTAACAAAACGTGTAATTATGATATAAGCACAGGATTAGAGTAATTTTGGTTGAGCATTACAAGCAGTGTACTTTAGGTATTAACTTTTAATAGGCAAAATTCTTCTCATTGAAGTTGAAATGAGGTTTAGTAATTTTGGGTCTCTTATTCCCTTTGAATATTTCATTTAAAAATAGGCATATTCACTTTTTTTTTTTTAATTGGTGGAAGGGAGAATTGAGGAATGGGATGACATTTTAATAGAATATCATAATATGGTTGAAAATTTCAGTCTTTGGGACCAACAATTTATTGCTGATCATTTTCTGTGGACAGAAATCAAGTAGTGCCTACATAACCCAACCAACTACCACTGACTCAAGTGTGTTAGAGTAAGATTCCTTGGGGTAATTCTTTGATTTTTTTTCCTATGTGGGTGTGGTTGAAAGAAAATCTTTGTTCCAGGAACACTTTGTCTTTTTGCTAAACAAATGTGCAATTTATTCATTCTTTATTCATTCTTAGATTTATCTGCTAGACCTATGATGAACTGGAAAGGGGGAAATGTCCTATGCAGCATTTATTGGTAGCTTCTGTTTCATGGGTAGCTGCATACGCGTTTTTGTTTATACGTACATGAAATGCACAAGGAGGAAAGAAGTAGCTAAGGAATTTAAATAAGAATTCTTGAAAGGGTTGTTTGGCTTTATTTGTTTCTTAGTGTACTAGGGCAAAATAAAATATGACAGCTGTTGAACAATTTAATAGTTTTGTAGCTGTATGAGGAAGAAGTTAATTTAATGCAAAGGCTTAGGGGAAAGTTATAGGATCATAGAATTTTAGATCTGGAAAGCTCTTCCAAACTCATAATTTTATTCTCTGTTATACATACTTTTCATGTGAAGGTGACCACGCTTTGTCTTGAAAAAAGAAAAAAATATTTCTCCAGTTAACTAAGCACTAGTTAACTACATCTAGGGTAGTTTCTCTGAAGACACCTCAGAGAAACTTTACCCTAGATGAATTGTTGGTTCTTCCAGATCTCACCTTTACTCTGGATCTTCTCTTTACTCTCACCTAGAATGGTTTGTTAATTTTCTTAGCAGTCCTGAGAGTCTCATGGGCTTTGTCTGCTTTTTGGGGAGTTTCTTTTTTTTTTTTCCTCCTGTAAATATTAAAGGCAATTCCTCTGGGCATGTCTAATTGTAAGGTTGGAAATTTGCCTCTGTCTAAACAATGCCAAAATTCTGGTCCAAATGGAGGGTTCCTTTCATAAGGAACAAAATTATCATAATTTTTGTTTTGGTATTATTAAACATCGCCACATTAAACCAGGTCCCAACTGGGCTTCTAGCCTCTTAGTATGGGAGAGGTTCAGAAGGCACAGGGTTTCTGGGCTTGCACAACCTAAAGTTGGCTTCATTTCCTATTATGTGGGTAGAAAGTAGAAAGGAGATATATGTAGTACCCCCCATCCATGGGGGGTACATGCTGAGACTCCCAGCAGTTGCCTGACACTACAGATCACATCAAACCCTATCGATCCTGTTTTTTCCTAATCATACAACCTAAGAAAATGTCTAATTTATCAGTTAGACACAGTAAGAGATTAATAACAATAACTAACAGTAAAACTGGACACTAAAGTAGTCTCTCTCTCTCAAAATACCTTATTGCACTGTACTCACCCTTCTCCCTGTGACTTGAGATGATAAAATGCCTGAGTGGTGAGAGGAAGTGCGACGAATGACATAGGCACTGTGATATAACGTTAGGCTACTACTGACCTTCTGGTGATGTGTCGGGAGGAGGGTTGTCTGCTTCCAGGCCGCTGCTGACCACAGACGGCAGAAAGCAAAACCTCTGGTAAGGGGAGGACCACTGTGCATAAAATATGTGACCCTACTGTGAAATCATGGCAGTGTGAATTGCAGTTTTCCAAAATCACAACAAGCTAACTTAACCGGAGTGGAATTCTGACCTATAACTGGCTGAATTGTGCAGTTCGTGATGACACAGAAGTTTCGTATTTTCCGTGACCAAAGGCCGTCACCCTCATCCCCAGGACTGTACCTTAATTAAGGTCAAATAAACAAAGGTTTTCTTTCAACCACACCCATGTAGGAAGAGAAATCAAAGTATTACCTTAATGATCATAATAATGTTGTTATTCGTATTTGTGACATTTTTGTCATAAGGAAAAGCCCATCAAACTTGCAATTAAAAGACTGGGTGATAGTGTCACATCCATCACTTTCTGCTTTCTTGAGAGCCCGGACTAGTCACTTGGGTGTATGAACCTGTTATCTCACCTCCGAACTGGGGGATATTCACGAGCAGTAATCCTACGAATAGGGTTGTTGTGAAGAGCAAAAGAGCTATGTTTTGTGAAAGACCTGTGTAAATTTTTTGTTTTCCTATCAGTACCGGAAATTATGGTAGTATTTCTAAACCAACAGTCCATCTGTCCCTCTTATTTTTGGTTATGAAGTCTTTTTTCATTTGCTGTCTTCTGTGCTACCGGCAACAATCCCGGGAGAGTGGCATGGAGAAAAGAATTTGGTCCTAGATTCTGTTCTGTGTACGGGGGTTGGGGGGGGGGCTTTGGCTAGAAGCATATACCTGAAAACAGGTTATAAGTATATATATATATACTCAGGAACCCCAACTTGTGATGTTTCAACGTAACAATTTTTGACTTTACAATGGTGTAAAAGTGATATGCGTTCAGTAGGAAGTGTACGTTGAGTTGTGAATTTGGATCTTTTCCCAGGCTGGTGATTTGTGTGGCTCGATCACATTGTGGTGCTGGCCATCCGCGACCAGCCGCAGCTCCCAGGCGGCCATGCACTCACTAGGATGAACGTCCAACACACAACCATCCTGAGCCCATGCAACCATCCTGCTTTTCACTTTCAGGATAGAAGTCAATAAATCACACGAGATATTCAATGCTTTATTATAAAATAGGCTTTGTGTTAGATGATTTTGCCCCATGGAAGTGTTCTGAGTACATTTAAGGTGGGCTAGGCTAAGCTACAGTGTTTGGTAGGTTAGATGTATTCAATGCATTTGCAACTGAGGATATTTTCAACTGTCAAGGGGTGGTCAGGACATAAGACCATCAAAAGTGGAGGAAGATCTGTGTGTGTGTGTGTGTGTGTGTGTGTGTGTGTGTGTGTGCGTGCACGTGCGCACACACACATACATACAGAGAGAGAGAGAGATAGCAAAACCCAAACTCAATAAATTACTATAAGTCTGTGCAAGAGGCTAAACTCTGACTCAGAGGTAGTGGTTTCAAAGGTTAATGTGCATGAGTTACCTAGAAGCTTATTAAAAATGTAAATTCCTGGGCCCCAACTTTAGAGATTCTGAGTTAGTGGTTGTGGATGGGCCCCTGGAGTCTGCCTTTTCCCAGTAGCCCTATGTGATCCCAGGGCGGGCAGGCCCGGGATTGCTCTGAGTGATACTATCTCCATCATAGGACACATTTCCAGGACATGGACTAGAGCGAACTTGCTGGTTTTTCTTCCAACTAAAAGTGGATTCCTGGCTTGGCCTGTGTTTTGGGAACTGCATGAAGAAAGAAGGATAAGCTTTTTGAGCTGGGGGGGGGGGGGGTGTGAAGAGAAAACAAAAACAAAAACCCACCAAACAACAAACAAAAAACCCACATCATTTCTAAGCACCAAAGAGGCCAGGGAGCTGACTGGATCTAGAACAGAGAACTAAGAGGTTAGAGATGGTATTATCATGAAAAATGGTTGGAGAAAAATGAGGGGAGGAGAATGAGGGGAGGAGAATGAGGGGATGAGAAGAAAGTGAAAAGCTCCCAAGAATCCAGGTTACACCTTTTCCAAGAAAACGAACTCTGAAGCCTCCATTCTTTTGCTGTCATTCAACCTGAAAAGCAGGACTTCCCCCATCTCATTTCAAGAACTTGGAGATACTAGCGCAGCGCTCCCCCCAGTACAGAAAGCCAATAGCACAAGCAAGATAGACTTTTGGGAGCTGTGTGCAGATGTGCACAGTATTTACTCTTTGCAGGAGATGGTCTTAGGTGCTGAGCTGCCAGTACAGGTCCTGGGGGTTCGTGGTTATGCCTCTCCCCCTCATCCACGATGTCTTGGACAAGTAGAGGATAATAATACCATTGACACATTCAGGGGCTGCTTCTTTGAATAGGACTGAGATACTCTAATGATGATGTTTGGTGAATATTTCCAGTCAAACCTTTTGTGCTTTAACTCTCCAGAAAGCACAGATTTGAACCCAAAGTGTCAACTCGTGTCTTGGTCTGCAGTAAAAATCTCAACCCGAAATGTCTTGGGATGTATATCAGCATTTAAAAACTGAACTTCATCTGGGGACTTGCGTTCAATATAAATATATTTCCTTGTAATTAAATACGCCAGCTGACAAAGTGGCTGCCCACAGACCAGGCAGGCATCTAAGAAACGTAAACTGTTAAAAGATGTCCTCTTGAAAGCAGCGAAACATCTCCATTCTCGGAGAAGCCTCCAGCCGGAGGAACTAAGTGAACATAATTAGAGATACATCTGGGTATTGGCCTCCTATCTGAGAAGGTCACATGCACACCTTCCGCTGGTACTGGTTATATTCCATCATTTGTTCTGTCCTTACTCATTTGTCTCCCACTGGTTACCAGATGGCCACGATAATGTTGGTATCCTTAACAACTGTCTTGTGCAATTCCCTGCAGCATGGTAAGGACTCAAAATATTGAGCGTTTTCCCTTTGGATAAGCCAGTGACATATCTGGGAATTGCTCACAAATGCCCCAATGGTGTGGTTATAGGGAGTGATGGCAGACTAGGTCATGGAGCCGAGATTCGGCTTGACGTGATCCAGGTGGCAGGCTATCAGAGGGGAGCTTTTGCCATTCCTCAAGCTCAAGATGAAGGAAGGGGTCCTCCAGGCCGAATCTGGTTTTTATAAATAAGCGCTTAATATCGAGAGGTGTAGATAAGCGGTAAGATCGTTGTAAAAGGGAGCTTCGTGAAAGTTGCTGAAACGTTCTGAGCGAAGTTGGTTCTGATGGAGCTGTCACAGGACGCTCGGGGAGTCCTCTCAGCATGGTTCTCAGAGTTGTGCCAAGTTACCAGATGGGTTTGAGGCACATTAGAAGATAGGGAGCATGGGAAGGGGGGAGGGCAGGGGCAGTGGATGGATCGATCAAGCCGGGTTAGATCATGCTGCAAAAACGAATAACCCCCAGATCACAGCCTCACTTAAAACAAGGAAGGTTTCTTTTGTGCTTGTGTTCTGTGTCCATTTCCGACCAACAAGGGGCTCTGCTCCGTGTGATTCTTGCTCTAAGACCCCGAGTGGCAGCTCAGCCACTCTCTGAATCATTACAGGTGTGCAGGACAAAGAGAAAGAGAGAGTGTTGTCAGTCAGACACTGGCCCCTAAAGTCACCACTCACTTCTGTCCTATTTTATTGGCCCCAACAAGTCACAGGGCCACTTGACTGCCATGGGACAGGAGGCATGCATGGTCTTCCCACAAGACCATAAAGAACCAGAAATATTTGTCGACAGCCATAACCACCACCAGATTAGTTGATGCCGCTATCTGAACTTAAGGTCATCTCTCTGGGGCCAGAGGACCCTTCCAGGGCCTTCTAGCACTGAAAGATTATACAGTCTAAAGAAAGAGCACTGGAAATATGTAGAAAGCAGCTCAACAAAATTCCAATTTTTCCTGTGATGATGACTTTAATGCTTGAAATATATATATATCAGACCCTTGGAAAAAGTTTTTTGGTTCTGCTGCTTGCTGATGACCCAAACCTTGCTTCATCTTTCTCTAGGGTTCGCCCCGACTCTTTCTTCCCTCCACCTTTCCTCTTCCCTGCCGGAAACCAGAGGTCCCTTTAGTGGAACCGGGGTGGTGAGATGGGGCTGGGAGAATGCTGGCGTTCCCCGACTGGGAGAAAGACGAACCGGTGTCAGGGTCTCACGGAAGACACGTTTTCATGACAAAACAGAGTGACCACCGCAATTAGGCCAGGGCCATGATGGTTCTCTGTGGGAGGCAAGAGGGTAACGGAAGTGTTTTCTCTTTTGTCTAGGGGAGGACGAGGAGGAAACGAACGTGATCGTGCTCAGCTACCCTCAGTACTGCCGGTACAGATCGATGCTAAAGCGCATCCAGGATAAACCATCTTCCATTCTAACGGACCAGTTCGCGCTAGCCCTGGGGGGCATTGCTGTGGTCAGCAAGAACCCTCAGATCCTGTACTGTCGGGACACCTTCGACCACCCAACTCTCATTGAAAATGAGAGTATATGCGATGAGTTTGGTGAGTCTTTTGTTCGTTTTCCTACATGAAACTTGTGCATGTGTGTGCGTTTCCTTGTTTTGGGTTCTTGTGCAGAGCTGCGATGGGGAGCAAGGCTTATTTTCACCAGTTCCTCCTTTCACTTATTTTCACCCGCCCCTCCCCTCCCCCAAATTGTCATGGCATAAAGCACCATTGCCTCCTGGGCCGCCTCTGTTTGCTAGGGTCAAGGGTGATTATTTAGAATTTGTTGTTCAGTATAGGGTCTGAAGTTGCTTGGTCGACCTTGAAATTGGACTTTAGGACAGGAAGCTTTCATGTTCGTTCTTTCTTAAAAGGCTTTGACTATTCAGATACTGGCTTGTTTTGTTGTTTTGTTTTTTTTTTTAACTGATCTCTCTCTTTACAATGTGATAAGGAACTATAAAAATGCACACACATTGTAACCACTTCAGTACTATAAGGTGAACAAAAAGATTGATGATAGATCCCTACGCCCCTTAATTTTTTCTTGTACATGTATGGATACACATATATATCCATCTTTGGTGGGCACAGTGTATAAAAATATGTATAGATATTTATATATCTATCTATATTCAGATATCTATATATATCTATATATATATATAGATATATAGATATATATATATATCTTTATAACTACACCTCCCAAAGATGGATGTATGCACACATAATTTTGTCTGCATCTCTCCTAGCTGATCGGTCATGTGTCTCTATAGATAGACGCACAGGCGAAGATATATCATAGGTTTGGGAGACTTTGCATGACGCAGTGAATGGCTGGAGGCAAGCCAGGCTCACATCTCTCACATCTTCAGTTTCTCATCTGTTTGTTGAAGAGATTGGATCATATCAGTGGTTCTCAACAGGCTGGGCAAGGATATCAGAATACCCTGGGGGTGCTTTATCCAGCTAGACATATTCCTTGGAAATTCCTGTACTTACAGAGGCATGAGAACCCCCCCAACCTCCCCCTACCCCCTGCTTTGGGATTGGCCACCCTGGCGTGACCAGTGTGATGGTTGACCCATGCTGAAATCTTCTCTTGGGGATCTGGGAGGACAAGAGGCTGAGACCCATGGCCCAGAGAGAGCATTGATGGGGTCACTTTGAGTCAGAATATCGGAACAGTCCTTGATTCTGTCAGTTAAGGTTTTCCCAAGCCTCCCCAGTTTGTGGATTATTCAGGTTCAGATTTTTCTGCTTAATTGTCACAGGCCTCAGCGTGGTTTGGGAAATCCACTGTGGCCTCCGTACTCTGATTATTTGCAACCCAACAGCCCCTACCTGCTGCAGAGGGCTTGTAAGTAAGAGTGTCATGAAGAGATGATCCAAGAAGGAAGGGGAGAAAGAGGAAGGGGACCTTGGTTCATCAGACATGGCATCTTTTTCCTTATAAACTTTTTTTCGGATGCCTTTCCCAACTCTGCCTTACCAGATGACGGTCAGTCTAGAAGAGAACAGCAGCCTTTATACAAGTTATTTATTCCTACTTCCAAGAAGAATTTAGTGTCATATTTTTAATACTCAACTGTTGTAGTCATGTAGGTGAATGAATCCAATGTGTCTTTTCAAAAAATGCCCTCTCTTTCCAGATCTGCATTTACAAATCATCCCTTTTTAATTTCAGGGTGTTTAATTTCTGTTTTCAGAGTGTTTTTGTGTTTTGTTTTGTTTTTTTCTCGCATATCCCCTACTCCCAAACCCTCTGTCCTGCTTGCCACTCAAGAGGTCTGTAAATTCCTGACACAAAATAAAACTGAAAGAATGCTTTCCCTCATTTAAGAGTAGTCAGAGTTAGGGTATCATAATGTAACATAATGAAAAATGTTTTAACCTTTTTGGCTAATTTAAGAGTTATTAGTCATTGAGCTTCAAAGCTGTTGCGTCTGGAATTGGTAATAGAAAGAAGTTCCAATTTAACAGTGATCACAATGGTTGTTAAGAGTTACTAAATTAGTTTTAAATGTTCTCCACAAACACAGGCATCTGACTTTTGAATGTTTTCCTGAACTTTTCTTCTGGTAAAGCTAATTTTAATGCTGTTTTTCTTCTCCAGCCTCTTAAAGTGGAAACTTTCTTTTGGAATAAAGGTACCTTTAAAGAGCTTCTAGATGGTTAGTTTAATAATTAGAATATTAGGTTTTTCTTTTTATGGAATTTGTACTTCAAATAGTTTGCACTTCATGTAGTATTTTGTTTTATAGTAAGTGACCCCCCCCCAAAAAAAAGCTTATTTTTGACCTGATTTGAACACCTTCGCCAACATCCCTCCCCCACCTTCCACTCTTGGTCCTCCAACTAAATTTCCAGAGAACACCCTTTTAAACCTCCAACTGGTTGTATTTGAAATCAACATGGGTGAAAGGGTTTGTTAAAACGTGGGGTTGGGTTTCTCCAACCAACTAACAGTTGGTAGAAGAACATAAATTTAATTAGTGACTAGCATTAAACAAATGTTCCTAATATGAAACACTGCCAGATGACCAAAACACTTCTGTCAGATTACCGCGGGTGCCAGGGGGCCCACAGATGAATTTTCTGCACAGTATATATTCTGTACCACACTTTTGGCGACTCAGTAATTGATCAAATGTAATTTAGGTAACAGTATGCCTAGGCTGTAAAAATCAAATTTTATTAGCCGTATCACCAGGTGGATGAATGGTGGACCTGATGGCAAAGAGTTTATAGCATTTAGCAGCTACACTTTTGACACATGAAATTCATAAATTGCCATAAAGTACCTGCAAGGCCCTTCGCAAAAGGACAGTGTCTGCTTTCCTATGATTAAATAATGTTTATTTTATTAACTAATATATTTTTTGCTTTCTTCTATTAAATGGGATTATGGAAGGGGGGCGGAAGAGGGTGTTCAAAAGATAAATAAAACACAGTTCTTTCTTGTTTGGAGGATTTAAAAATCTAATTGGGGAAGACAGGATTAACGCACCTGAAATGTTAACTAATGTTACAAGAAAGTCAATGATTAAGTATCCGGTGAGTGTTGTAGAAAGCAAGCGCAGGAGGAATTTAGCAGTGGAGCTGGTGGGGATGGGGGCACGTGGGGGTGATCATGAGAGGGGTCAGGGAAAGCTTCATGAAAAAGGCAGGACTGGGTCTGGTTTTAAAAAATAAGGGAGAAAGGCTAATAGAAAAGTTTTGGGTCACTTATAATTCATGTCCTGACTCTCCATGTTGGGAATGGCTGCCTTCACCGTGGGTCAGCTGTTGGCCTCCCCTAGGTTTGTTTACCCTTAATAAATGGTCTGGTGCCCTCTCTACCAGGGGAACATGAATTTGAGTCTGTGGACCAAGGCTGGGACAATCCCAGGCAGTGCCTCTGGAAATGGAACTGGGCTTTCCTGGGCAAGGATGAGCCACATTTTCTCTGTGTGACCACCTTTCCCAACTGCTCAGACACCTCCCCCCTCCCCACTCCCCCCCATTGTTTCAATGTTGTCCACTGAATAACAAGTTTAATTGAATAATAAAAGTAAGGCTTTTAAATCTACAGTGAATCCCTATAAATAAATTCTCTGTGGAATTTTATGAAGCTGTTTAATGAAAAGTTTGATTAGAAACTATTAAAGAAAAATAGAATAGATGAAATTTCATCATTTAGTCCCACATTACAGTGGTATCATTTTGATTTTTATTTACTTTGAGATATTCAGAATTGAGTAAATATATCCTGGTTTTAATTAACTATCCTCCTTACTTGGGAAAGGTTATTTTAGGCTTGAAGGGTTTTGATAGCGTACCATCTGCTTTCTTCCCTGTATTTTATTCAAGTCCCTTCCCCGCTTTACAGCACTGTGCAATGTCTAAGCCTATGACATAAGCATAAATTGAATCATATTAATGACAGGTGATTGAAAAGCCTCAGCCTCGACATCCTGCCCGAAGCCTTCCGTCTTGTCAGTTACAATGCTCTTAAAGGCCGTGTGCTCTTTTCTCAGCGCAAGAGAATTGACTGTTCTTAAAACTAAAGGAACAGACTGCCCCATGAAAGCATTGTGAAGACTGGCTGTGTAGCACATGCAATTAGGAAATGAGATTATAAGAATAATGAGGGGAAAGTGACATCAGGAATGACAGTTTTTCTCGTAAGAATCTTTACCCTACACGTAATTCCTGCCCCCACTGTCCTGTTAGAATCTCCAAACATGCAGCATTCTTCCACCGCACCCCCACCTCGCTTTTACCGCTTCTTGTAATTTGATTCCTCTTTTATAAAACAGATACCGTTATGTATATTGTATTATTGTCTGCACTCTGCAGAGAAAACAGACACACGTGCAAACATTTTGTCTGTTATCCCAGTTCGAACAATAAAATGTCCACCAGTTTGTAATGCACAATGTTTACCTTAATATCACACGGGCTGATTTCACATGCGCGAAGCGTTGACAGCTGAATCCAAACAGAGGCGTGTGCAGTTCCGTAGATGAATGGACAACTTTAAGGTACTAGCTTTTACCAGAGAGATAGAAGATCGACCCAATACATATAAATGAGACAAAATCAGTCCTTAAATGTGAGTTGAACTAAGTGAATGAAGACGTGGTTGATTAAAGAAGTAATAAAGGATATGGCTTATTTTAGTCTGAGTTTTGAGTTGCGAAGAGACAAAAGTCATGTTTCTGAGTTCTTTGGGGTCGGGGGGTGGGTGTGGGGGGGGGGATGTTCCTTGACAAAGGAATGGTTTGGGGTTCAAGGAAGGATGTGGTAATTCACCTGAAAAGAGTGGAGATGAGATAGGCTGCCATCTTGGCATTTGGTCCACGGGCAAGAAACCATGAGCTCTGGTGACCCTTAGGGAGATGGTGGCTACATCAGTATTGAAACATGTCTCTTGCTGAAGCCCAGGGAGGATAGCACAGTCTGGGGGGGCAGGGGCAAGTGCTGGGCTTACAAATCGCCTGATATGAATCAAGGCTCACATGTCTGATTTGCTGTTCCTCCGGGCAAGTGACATAAGGCCCCTCACTTATCGCGTCTTTCAAACTGGGTAGAAATGGCTCATCACCAAGCTTAGACTAAGTCTGTATTCGCTTGATGAAAAACATAGTCCTCACGATCAATGAAGATTCTCTACTTGTTTCTATTAGAATCTTAGGCCTTGGACAGCTTACAGCCATCCAAACCGATCTCACTCTGTAAATAATAAAGGAACCATTTCTCTAAGGCTCTGGGACTCTTCCTAGAACCTTAATGGAAAAGAAAAGTTTTCTACTTTATACGTTATGTTTTTAAGAAGCTTTTCTGACTCTTTACTGAACTCTCCCTTTCTGTTTTCCTGTTGAGTGAAATAATGACGTTAGAGAGAAAAGAAGAAAAAAGCCAAGGGAGAGAAGGAAACAGAAGAGGAGATGAAACCTTGACTATTTATGAAGGAAGATTCAGGATGTGTAAAATTATTTTGAAGCCTAGAGGACAAGCTGGACTCTGCCTCTTCCCCTCTAAACATCACATGTTTTGCTGGAAATGAAAGGAAAGGCAGTTGTTTTGTTAAGGATCATGGGAATTTGTAAGCGAGTAAACACTTTTTTTTTCCTTGCCAAAGTAGGTTTCATGGTCACAGTGGATTTCGATGATCAAATGGCCATGTTCCTGGCCCCTGTCCACATTCAGGCTTTCTCTCCCTGCCTGCCTACGGTGCCCACCGATCTCCCAGATGATAACAAGGCAGATGTTTCTCTTTAATTGAAGCTGAGTGGGAAAGGAGTCGGGCTTCCTGTATATTGTTGTTTATGCAGAAGTCCTTAACCTCCAGAGGTCTCTCTTAGAGGACTGCTTTGTCTTAGACATTTTCTGGACATTGTGTTTATCGCTAGAGAATGGTCTAACCAAAACCATGCTTGACACCTTCTCTTTGTTGCGTGTGCTGCCCAGAGAGGGTCAGAGGAATGCTTAAGTTCATCACACAGTGCAGTCAACTCAACCCCCAAAAATCTGCTGGTAGTGGTATACGGGATGTGCTTGATAGGACCTATGATGATTAACATATGGCCTTGGATTCCAGGACACGGAGACCCAAAGAGGGCTGGGGAGCAGACTTCCTTGGACAGAGGTGTTGGAAATTGGGTACCATCTCTCTTGAGTGTTAACGAACAGAATTTTTATGTTGTTACTCTAAGCTAATTTTCAGAGTCAGGATATATGGAATGGCTAGCATTCATGAATTTCTTTTCTATTTTTGAAAATTTCTTTTCCAAATAATTCCAAAATAATATCTTTTCTACTCCTGTTTCTTTTCTTTTCTATAACTCTGGACTCTTTCTGTAGCTGAGGGGACTCAATGGGTTATTAAAAACTGTTTGGACTCATGGGTACAATAAACCCTTGTTCACTCCAGAAGAAAGGATTTGTGTCTATATTGGCTAATATCTCACCTAGCATTTCATTTAGAAAAGCAAGAAAGTTAGATCCCATTACATTAGCAAGATCAACATATTCCTCTCTAGGGTGAAACAGATATTTTTATCAATTCACACGTACACACGCACACACACACACGCGCACATGCACACGCACACACACACACGCACACACTACAGGAAAGAACCAGGTCATTGAAAAATCACAGGCAAAAGTGCTAGTTAGGGATAGGGATGGTAGAATGAGGTTCAGAATAAGTCTGTATTCACTTTATTTTTAAAATCCTCTTGTTGCCAAAGATACCTCCTAAGCCCCTTCATTCTATCCTTTCAAGGGAATTGAATTGATTAAAGTTCCCTGGACTATAGGAGAGGCTGTCTGGGGTCCACCAACATCTATCACATACCTACTGTGTGCCAAGTGCTGTTCTGGTCCCTGTGCACACAGTTGTGAACAAGACAGAAAAATTACACTTCTAATGATCTTACAATATCGTGTGTGGGGAGAAAATATGGGATGGCCATGGACCGTATGTCGTGAGTATAGACCATACCTCACAGAGCTGTGGTGATCAAACACTTAGCCGGTAGATGGCAAGTACTACTTAAGTACTCCTTGTTAACTAAATCTCCTTGTACCTCTTGTACCTCCCAACACAACCTTAACTACGCATTAAGTCCATAGTGGCTCCTCAAAACACATTTACAGAATTATTTCATACCTTCACAGACTCCTAGGGACATGAGGTATCATTTGCTACTAAAAAATCATTCAACATCCGCTCATTCCAGAAATACTTGTTTGTTTGTCCTTCTGCATGGAATGTGTTTCCCCAGATATCTTGGGTCTGGCTCCCTCTCATCATTCCAGCCTCAGCTCAAATGTCTGCTCCCCAGAGAAGTCTTCTCTGACTTTCCCCTTTGCACAAGTCTTGTCCCACCCCATCACCCAACCTCTAATTATCTTCCCGTAACTTATCACTATCTGAAATTAACTCTCATATTTGTTTCTTTACACGTTTATGGTCTGTCTCCCCCATCCCCACCTGGGCTACAATGCAGGCTCTTTCAGAGAGTGTCCACAACCGTGTACCCAGGGACCAGAACAAGACTGGCCACACAGAAGGTGTGTAATAAATACTGGTTACACGAGGGAATGGATTTGTGCATGCTGTATGTCAGTATCCTTGCCCTCCCCCATTTTCCGGATAAGGACAATTCAGCCCAGCCAAGTTACCTCACTATCAAGTGGCAAAACCAGTTTTTGAACCTAGACGGTCTGGCTCAGTATCCATGCTCTTAACAGTTACACTAGATTGCCTTTCAGTTTGGACCTGGCTCAGGAAGATCTTTCCAGCTTCCCGAGATCCAGTGTCCTAGGAGCAGATAACTGATCACCAGCTCTCTAGATATTGAAGGTACAAGGGGTTCTGTAGGATTTAGAGAGATCGGTGTGTGTGGGAGTGGTTAGGAAAGGAATGGTGGAGAAGATTCAAAATCTGAAAACCACTGGATGGGATCAGGAGACTTTCATGCAATCCATGGTCCTCGCTTGTCTGATTATACCAGCCTCCCTGATGGAGCCTTTGTTGCCCTGTGGTCTCTTCCACACACGCCCAGAGCGATGCTTCCCATCTCATCACAGAAGCAGGTATCAATCTAGAGCCCTGTACGAGCCACAGGTTGAAAGGGGCAGATGGTAAACTGCCCCACATTCGTATGGGCTCTTCCTAAGGTGTGGGGTTGCGATGCTCACAGGACTCTGATTGTACACCTCTCTCTAATTTTCTGCTTAGAACGCATTGGCTTTCCCAACTTGGCATCCTCCCTTAATGAAAAAATTATAGGTCTAATTTCAAAAAATGAAATGTATGCAAGCTTTCCTGCTTCTGTCACTTCTTTATGCCTGTAGCACATTAATCATTTCCCTTTTTAAAATTAAATTTCGCTTGCCATGGTTTGGTAATGGGTTTTCGAAGGAGGCAAAGCAGCCAGGCTCTTGGCACAGGAGTGGACTGTGCTGCCTGCTCAGGAAATCTTCTCATCGCTGGCTGGCGTGGGCCTTGATTCCATCATCTGGGCTTTATGCTCCCTTTGGAAGTTGCCTAGAAATTCTCTCCCTTAGAATCTCTTTTCTGAACGGCCTTTTTGGCTCTCCAGTTGCCATCATGAAGGACTGGAGAACAGATGGGATTTGGGCAGAAAAAGACTGATATGTTCTAATGCTGGTGGGTGCTTCCATTCATTCACTGAGAACTGACTCAGTTGAAGGCAGAACTCCAGGCATTGTTGCAATATTGGTCTCTGCTGTCAAGACACTCAAAAATCAAGTTGGCCGAGATAAGACGTAGAGTAATGGGCCACTACAAATATTATTGTGATCTTCTTAACAATTCTGGATCTTGCCATGAGTGACCTGATAACATAGTTTCCGCAGGGTCACAGGTCCAGTATGTTGCCAAAGTGGGAGTTAGCACCCCCCACCCCAGTCCCCTGACCCCAGGGACATACTTTTCCACCCCAAAGTGAGAGGAGCACGGGGCTAAGGTTCCGGACTTACTCTGATATTTTGATGTTCCAGGGAGACGATATCTGCCAGGCTTCCTAAGTGGGAAAGCTTTGCCACATACTGGCCCCTGCAAGGCAGTCCACTAAGGGATGACTAGAGGAGGTCCAACTGTAGGTGCCCCTGGAGTTAAAAGATGTAAAAGAGAGCTGGGATGTCAGGGAAGGCCTCTGGGAGGAAGTAGATCTTCAACCAGACCTTGAGGGATTCAAAAAGAAGGAAGTTATTTCAGGTGAGGAGGTGGAAAATACTCCAGACTTTGAAGCTCAAGGAAAGAGGTTGTTTCCTTTGCCTTTTTTAGCTATCAGCATAGACATTTAACACACACACACACACACACACACACACACACACACACACACATACACACCCCAAAACAAAACAGCCTCCACAAGCAAAATTTTTTTCTTCCTAGAAGATGTCACCTTCCCCTGAGGGACCAGGTGCTCCTGAGTCCTTCTCCCAGAGGCCCCATTGTGGTTAGGACCCGGGGGAAGCCTCTTGGGGGAAAAAATCAACTTGTCTCTTATTAAATTGGAAATTTCCCCTTGGGCCCACAAGAAGGAAAAGGAGGGATGCATCAACTTTGCAGCAGGAGGGAAAAGGAGTGAGGTGCCTCGTTGGTTTCCTGGGTGTTTAAGGGGCTGCTTCTAGGTTGAAATTGTAGCTTCTAAAGAATCATCTTCACTCTGTGTCATTTGGAGTTTCTCAGTACTTTTCCAAAGTTGCTTTTTTCTTCTGCTTGGTATTAAAGTTAATGGATTCTATTGCATTTCTCTTCCGTAGACTCTAAGCTCCTAGAGGGGGTAAGAATCATGCCTTACTCACCTCTGTATCAACGTATGTTTGTGGAAATGATATAAAAACCCTAATATAAAAATCCTGCTAAAATCCAGAAGGTTTCAAATCATCGTTTTCTCTCCTTTCTTAGAGTCAAGTGTTTCTTAACCTCAATCTTTAAGGTTTAGCTCATTGCCAGTTGATTTAATTCTCAAGGAAAAGTATCTAGCTCAAAGGACATGGTTTTTTTCTCAACATTTACTAATCTCTTCGAACCAGAGGAACGTGACTCATCAACTGGCCAAGGTCTTTGGTTGAAGATTGTTCATTTGTTATGATGTTTAATAGAGCTTGGGGTCTACACAACCTAGAAGGGTGTTCCCTGAGGAAGACAAGCAGTATCTGTAAGTTAAGGCAAGTGGTATCCAGAAGTCACCACACTGATCTTTCCAGTCTCTAACCTACAGATCTCAGAATTCAATGTGAAAACCAAGGAACAGTGGCAGAGTCATTAGCATATAGGACATTGACAAGTTCCAGTGAAATGTGGGCTATATGGACCTGGAACATAATTTAGATCATGGTTCAGGTTGAAATCATACCAGAAAATGTTGGGAAAGAAAAGGCTTAGCCAGCTTCATGTTCATCATTAGGAAGATTACTGGGTGGGTGGCACTTAACACCCAGAGGATGATTTGTGGATCACTAGCCTTCTCTGTGGTATTTGTCGATGAGGATGAGGCCTTCTGGCTCTCAGGAGAGCTCCGTGGAGGAAAGCTCCATCTTTGGATGAAGCCAGTTCATAACATGCAGGGTTGAACACGTCACACTTTCTTCCTCACAGTTCCAGACATGGACATTAGGTCTTTGAAATAGGAGATATTTTAACAAAGATATCACACAGAGTGCCAGAAACTGTACTGCCCCATCCCCCAGCACAGACACCTTCCAAAAGAGAAAGGATGTTGGTGGAAGTGGGTTCTTTTGAGGTCTGTCTTTATCACAGACCAGATCACGGGTCCCATTTTATTGACAATGCATTCTATCCCATAGTTGTTGAACAAAAGGAAGTTGAAGTGTGTCAGGACCAGAACAAAAGGGTTATCGAGAGCCCCCATTAAATTTCTTCCTGACCATTGGTACCAGTGTCATCTGCTGGAGCTGAGATCAGGAGGTAGCTTCAGAGAGCAGAGAGAGTGTGGCCTCACTGGTTCCAACCCAGCAACCGCTCAGCCCCGCCCTCAGCCCAGCCACTTACAACTCATGAGAGGAATATCTCCTACTTTTCAAATGGCCATCAGCCCATCTTCAGTGTCTTTCTCCTAAACAACCTTGTACAACCTCAAGGACTGGTGTCCATGACCCCCTTGGGAAATTGAAGAACTGATGGGGAAAGTCAGCAGCTCAACGTGAATGCAGGCGTGGTAAGGCCACGACGGGACGTGGACATCAGCTTCCAGATCTGTGCTCTTGAAGCCGTCCCCCCAAATGGGGCCCAGTCCTGAAGGGCATGGTCTCACAGCCATGAGATCCTGTGCAACAAACCCTAGTCAACAGTGATCTTCAGCCAACCAGATGCTCCCAGTCCCTCATCCCCTTTTACCATGTTTCAAGGAGGGGGAAAAAATAGTAAAAAACAGCCCATATGTTTTGTTTTTTGTTTGTTTTTTTTTTTTAAAGATAAGGCACAATTTTTTTTTTTTATTTAATTATTTGAGAGAGAGAGCGCATTAGAGAGAGTATGAGAGGAGAGAGGTCAGTGGGAGAAGCAGACTCCCTGCTGAGCAGGGAGCCCGATGTGGGACTCGATCCCGGGACTCCAGAATCATGACCTGAGCTGAAGGCAGTTGCCTAACCAACTGAGCCACCCAGGCGCCCCAGCCCATATGTTTTTAAAAATATTTTTCTCATTATGCAATTATTTCCATTATGGAAAGGACAAGTATAATAATAATAATAATAATTGCCACTCTTCTGTGAACGTATACCATATGTCAGACCTTATGCTAAGTCCTGTCCCTACGTGATCTCACTTACTCCTTAGAGCGCCCCTGTATGGAATCTCATATTAACCGTCACTTTGCAGGGCAGGAAGCAGAAGCTAAGAAAGGTCACATCAGCCCAAAGTCACACAGTCAGTAAGTGGTCAGGCTTGATTCCAGATCAGGTCTGTCTACCTTCAAAGCTGGTATGCTTATCCACCCTTTGATATTGCCTGCCTAAATATCACCCATAATCTCATCAGGGTTTATCAATTTCTTCCAGACTTTTTCCAAAGCATCTTTATTTACTTGAGAATATTTTATATATGCAATTGCTACATCGTAAAATTTTAGTCATTGTAAAATGAACATTTCCCTATATTATTACGAACAGTTTTACAAGCATCATTTTAACAGTTGCATAATACTGCATCAAATGACTTTATCAGAGTTTACATAATCCCTCTCTAGTAGAAGTTTGTTTTCGTTTCTTCCAGGGTTTTTAGTTTTGTTGCTTAAATGTAAAATGTACAATTAACACTGTAATGAACATCTTTTTTTTTTTTGTAATGAATACCTTCATATATAAAAACATCAGCATTTTGATGGTTTCTTTTGGATAAATTCCAAGAATCTCTTATTGCCAAAATTATGTTCCTTCTAAGCAATAGCAGAGCTGTGGGCTAATCAGAGCCAGCTCTACTCTTATCCGCATCAGCCCTTCCAGCTGGACCTTCTAGAGCTAAGGCTGAGGATGCTGAGAACCCAGGGTCCAGAATGAAGATCCAGAGTTTCTGCGTGGCTCTAAAGCAAACAGGAAAAAAATTCTTCAGTGAATACTGGGGGGCTTCGGCATAAAAGTGAGCTCAGCAAAGATTTTCAGTCTCCTGCAAAACTTACTAAAATTTTGATTTTTAGTCTCTAACCTCCTGAATTTGGGTGGACT
This sequence comes from Enhydra lutris kenyoni, assembly GCF_002288905.1. Taxonomy (NCBI): domain Eukaryota; kingdom Metazoa; phylum Chordata; class Mammalia; order Carnivora; family Mustelidae; genus Enhydra; species Enhydra lutris. The sequence continues at coordinate 17,072,232 of NW_019154096.1, forward strand.
GTAATGTCCTGTCACCAATATTTTAGTTGTACTTGATGCACACTGAAGTTTGGGACTCGATACTCTAGGAATGCTTGTAGCTGTAGTCGGTGGCAGGGGTAATGAAGTATGGAAGTCAATAGTGTAATGATTACTGGCAGCCAGCTCTTCCTTCCTTAATTGCTTCCATCCAGGTGTGATGGCAGGGTGGCTGAGCGAGGATTGTGCTGATGTGCTAGAGGGTGGTGACAAGTCGCAGCAGAAGGTGGGGTATGTTCCCTGGGCAGTCACAGGCTCAGGTAAAAAGTCTTCCCTTAGGTAAAAGTGCAGAGCCTTTGGGTGCCTGGGTGGCTCAGTCAGTTAAGCATCCAACTCTTGATCTCAGCTCAGGGTTGTGAGTTCAAGCCCCACATTGGGGTCCCCACTGGGTGCAGGACCTACTTAAAAAAAAAAAAAGGTGCAAAGCTGTGATTTTGGAGGCATACACTCCAGTGCTATTAATTACCTCGCAATTAAGAAAAAACACAATGTACTTGAAAGGACACTTGACTGGTAATCTAGAGAACAGGGTTCCGGATCTGATCCTCTCACCAATTAGGAAGCTTTAGCGGCTCAGTTAATTCCAGGCTTCCAGTCTTACATGCGAAATGGAAGGTTGGACTAGAAATTTTTAAGCTTTTTGGAATCTCGGCCCCATTTGAGAATGTGAAGAAAGCCATGACTCTTCTTCTAACACAAATGTGCATGACTACATCATCACTATCATCATTATCCTCATGACTTTGAATAATGTTAGCAAAAATTAGCATATCAAACAAGTATAGGAAATCTGCATATATTTTTCAGGATTTGTCCACTTTTTGCAACCTTAGGTTATGAACCCCTAGACCAGGTGATCTTTCAGATCCTTTCTGTTCTTACATACTTGGCGTTCTGTCTGGGAAACAAATAGCAATGTGTAACGATTCCTTGATTCACTAGGCAGGACAGCTCATTTCCTGAGAATTCTGGTTAATTAAAAAATAAAATAACCATAACTCACACCTTTTATTGAAAGCGTACTGTGTGTCAGGCATTGTGTTAGGTGCCTAAATATCATCTGTGTCCCTAAATGCTATCTATATAATGAATCGTGTGTATTTTAGATGATTAATCACTTCTGTGGAAAGTTTAGTAGGGCCAACTTTCACACGTATCAAGCACTTTATACACACATCAACTCCTTAAATTCTCACAGTACTTTAAGGTAGGTGGTGTCCCTGTTTTGTGGATGAAAAAATTGAGGTTCAGAGCTCTTGAAAAGGAAGTCATCCAAAGTAGTCAAGGACAGAGCTGGGATTCAAACCCAGCTCTGTACTTAACAGCTAGTGCTCTGATAGGGTGTGCTGTGCTTCTCTTTTTGGTAAACTGTTAACTCCTCTGATTCACTTACATAATGATTACAAGAATCCAGGCTGTGCTTAAAATTTTTGACACAAGGGACCAAAAAAAAAAAAAAAAAAAAAATCCCACAGAAGTAGTAGCTGAGTACATTCTTCACACTCACCTGCATGGTCTGTGTTTTCCCACCCCTGGGCAGTCACCATGTGATGATTCCTGTGAGGTTTTTTTGTTTTGTTTTGCTTTTTGAAGATTTTATATTATTTATTTGAGAGAGAGAGAAAGCAAGCAAGAGAGAGCAAGTGGGGTGAGGGGCAGAAGGCAAACAGGCTCTTCGCTAAGCAGGGAACCCGACGTGGGGCTCGACCCTGGAACTCCAGGATCATGACCTGAGCCAAAGGCAGACTCTTAACCTACTGAGCCACCCAGGGGCCCTGATTCCTGTGAGTTTAAACATAGTCAGTCATCTCAGCCTTCCCTGAGGTAGACTGAGCCCCTGCTATAGGTGAGGTGCGACCATGAGGAAGACCGAGAGTGAGACAGGTTGGTGCCTGTCGGGGGCACCTCGTCAAGCCCAGTGTCCCCTCAGGTGTGCATTGGGTCCTTTCTCACTGTATGCTGAATAGGGCATAGTATGGCCCATGGGTCACATCTGGCCCATCACCATCTTCTAGAGTTTTTATTGGAACATGGCCAGGCCACACTCACACTCTTCCGTGTCATCCACGACCACCGTTGTGCAAAGTTGAGTATGCCCCGCAAGGCTGAAAGTATTTCGACTCTGCCCCTTCACAGAAACGTTAGCTGACCCTCATGCAGACCAAATGACAAGGTACTAGATTTCACCAAATCTAAGACAACATCATGCATAACACACATTGTTTTCATATGTACCATTAAAAAATAAAAAACATTATCATTGTCAGATCCCGTCAGTGGGGAGAACACCAATTCTGGAGACATCGAAACGTGATAAGGATTGCATACATTACGATGGAAATTTGATCCTTTCCAGAGAGAGGTTTTAGAGACATTTTAAAAAAATGTAAATAGGAATTGTCAGGAAGACTATTTTCCCTTGCCCATAAATCGACCAAGCTGTTGACTCCCCATGAAACCTATAATAACAGACCATGTGATGGGACCCAGTGAATCAGAAAAGTGCTGGCTTTTTGGCATCTGTCTTGCCAAAGACTGTTGCTATTAATGAGTAGAAGAAATATTTTGGCTTTGTTCTCTGATACTATTTTCAACTCCCATTAGTATAAATATTTAGGGTGTCTCAGTACAGCGGCTTGTGTGGCAATAAAATTGTTAGTTCTTTTCTCTCAGGGCTGGAATATTTGAACAGTACGCTTGCTCCTCAAATGGGTTATGAGGCTGCGTACGAAAGGCTTTGTAGTAGTTTGGAATGGGAAGCTTCTCCAATGCTGCTTATGGTCAGATTCTTACCAGTCTGAAAAATATGCTAATTACACACAAGGCTCTGAGCAAAGAGTGAACTCAATATTACGATTTTAAACTTCCTCCAAACAAAAATAGGACACCACTTCGGGCGAGATAGTGATTAAATGGCATCAACGACGTGTGCCCTGCGTGGGTACGCAAATTGATCGCCATGCGGACACACGTGTAGATCCAGGGGGCAAATATAAGTCATGGTATGATGTTTTGTTTTTCCTTCAAAAATAGAAATTTAGGAATTCTGAGTCAGGCCACTTATTATTTGGCTAATTCAGCTGCAGAGTAAGTTATTAATGACCCCCAGATGTTGTTTATAGTGATTGGATATTTTCAGTTGTGAAGTAATATTTTCTTTTGTGTATGTGTGTGTGCAAGTGATATTTCTTAATATGCTGTACGGCATCTGAATAAAAGTTTGATGGCAGAACAGTTTGCATGTCCAATGTAATTGCTTCTAAGTGAGTTCTTCATTCTTCACATTTTTAGCTCTAATTGCTTTTTTTCCCATATGTCTAAAAATAAATATTTGCAAGTTTTGCGTTCTGCTACTCATTGTAATACATAAAATATTTGTATACTGAGCAAAATTCACTGATAATGTTCGCAATGGGCTATTTAGAGAAAGTAAGGTTTGTGTGGTAAGAGGAGATAAAATACGTTTTGATTAGTATAAATGCCAAAGAAAGCCATTTATCATATTTTGAAAGAATATTTTTAAAGGAGTGGCTAGATATTTGACCTCGGGGACTATTTAAATAGATTCAGTTGGAAAAGCGATCCAGAGTCAAAAATAGTCTGTTTTGCTATAGAATGGTTATTATAAATGATCTTTGGAAGGTGGCAATTAATTTCTGATTATCAGGGACAGGGGGCCCCACCACGCCGATCATCCAAGTCCCTGACTTCCCGGGCAGACCTCCTCTGCCTTCATTTGAGTCTATTCCCGCTCATTAGCACCTCCACCCGAAGGTTGGCAGAGGAAAGGGGAGGAAGAAAAAATGAAATCACTTCTGCTGCTCTTAATGGCCTTTGGAAAGAATGGATCATGAATGAAATAGAAACTAGTGGGAAAAATAAGCTATTGGATTTTCAGTGTTTTCTTTTATCCTTACCTTCCTCCGTTGACACGAATAATCAATAGTTGGGCTTAAAGACTTTTAAATGAACTGTACGTTGGAAGGCTTTGCAGTTGTAATAGCAATAGTATTCCCTTTACGCTCCCAAAGGCTGGATGAATTCCAGAGAGGTAAATATTGTCCAGTCTCCACGTTGGCGTGTTTCTGAGCTTGCTGCCTTTTTTTTTTTGGTTTTTTTTTTTTTTTTTTGGTTAAAATAATTAACAAATAACCTCCTCCCAGTCAGTTTTTTTATTGCACAGAATTCCCCTCCCCCCACCCCATATTAAATTTAACAATTATTTGTGTGTGTTCAGTTCTAAACATCTGCTTGGCCGCCATACCCCGTGATCACGTCTGCGATACTGACCTGGCGATACTTTGCATTAATGAAAGTTGGCAGGTTTGGTCTTTCTTTTTTTTTTTTTTTTTTTTTTAAAGATTTTTTTTTAATTTATTTGACAGAGAGAGAGAGAGATCACAAGTAGGCAGAGAGGCAGGCAGAGAGAGAGAGGGAAGCAGGCTCCCGGCTGAGCAGAGAGCCTGATGCGGGGCTCGATCCCAGGACCCTGAGATCATGACCCGAGCCGAAGGCAGAGGCTTTAACCCACTGAGCCACCCAGGCGCCCCAGGTTTGGTCTTTCTCATCATATTTGCTTCTTAATGTGTTGCTGTATTTACAGTTCAGCAGAACAATTTGTGACAAAGGTTTGCTTTTATTATAACAGCTGCCGGCTTTAGACCACCTCTCCAGGTTCTATTGGACGTGATCATAAAGAGATTCTTCAGTGTTTGCATTACTTAGCCATCTTTTTGATATATATTCTTTAAGTTACCCTGGCTACATGCATCTCCAATTTCAGTCCCCCTTTTGGACCACCATGCAGCCCAGAGCTTTTGAGCTTTGTCTTGGAAGCTCCTTCCATCAATCAGAATACCAAATTTACATTGTTAGGTTCCCTGGAGGTGTTAGAGCCCTGGATTCAGCAATTATTGTGAATAAGAACCTTGCAGCCAGGGTGAGTGCCAACATTCCAAGTGCTAGCACAATGGAAAAGAGAAGTGGTTTATGTTAGAATATGGTCACATTCTTCTGATTAAACCCACTCAAAAAAGACAACATTGTAATATTTTCCAATGACTGTTTATCATGAATTACGTCAGCCTTCGTTTAAATTGCTATTATTTCTCTTTAATGCTTCTTGGTGCCTGCATAATTTACGGCACTGACAGCCTCGGGACTGTGAAATAACCTTTCACAACCAACACACAATAGTAAAGAACATGGCGTTTTTGTTGTTAATTATTATAGGACTCCTTTAACTTTTACAAAGTGACATAAAATATTGTTGAGGTATTTATGGTTCAAGCTACTTTTACACGGATCTATTTTGCTTCTGGCTAGTTCTTAACTAAAGCAATCATTTGTGGTTATTAGGCCGCCGGAGATATTATGTCAGAACTGGTTTAAGAGTATTACTATGTATCACATGTCATACACTTCATGTCAGCACTTGAGGCTGTCTTTCAATAAAAACAAATGTAATTTTAGTGTGTGCTCTTTTAGGGATTGGTGATTTGTAAGCTAACCTGAGTTCATGTGAAGGTGTCCCAGCCCTGTTCGGGAGGGAGCCCGTCTCAGCCTTCCATCACGCCGGGTTAGTCCCTTTTCCGTGGATTTAAGGCCTTTCCAAAACAAACTTTGGCAAAGGTTTAATTCAGAGTGAAGATTTGCTTCTGGGGAGCCACAGAATTAGCAAGGACTAGTTAATTGCCCATGGCTGAGCTGGTTTTCATTCCCCCATTTTGTGGTTATTCTTATAGATTTCATAACCCCTGGGTCTTCCAGTTATGGCCTTCTGAAGAAGAGAGGAGAGTCCCAGCCCGTAGGAGACCCCGTCTCACACAGTCACAGGGGCTACCCCAACATTCTGGAGATAAGTCTTGGGTGAAGGGTGGTAGAAACAAGAAGGATGGGAACTCATCTGAGTTTCCACAAAGCTCCACTTCCAAGCAAACTTTGAATTAATATGTCACTCCCCTGGGTTCCAAATACTGTGCATATTTTCCAGTCCTTGCTTATTTAAAGCAAGAAAGGAAGGGCGTGCCAGAAAGTTTGACAAAGAATGAAAACACATTAGTGACTCATGTGAACAATTACTGATTTTCTTAACATATAATTTCTTAATTACTGTCAACCAAAATAATTTGCATGATAATATTTTCCCCCCTCCCCACCCCCATCTGTGTTTAAAGAGCCATAAAATAGTGATCAAAGAGCCTGTTTGATCAATAGGAGGGAAACTTAACTCCTTAATTCTTGGTGGATTGATGGGATTCTGACACTGGATATTCTTTACAATAATCACCTCCAACACAATGGGCAAAATGAGCTTTCCAGTAAAACAAACAGCTTTGCAAAGAGCTCGGGGGCATTTTCTTTAGCTTGAATTCAAGGAGGAAATTGTGACTTTTATGAAACTTGCATAAATTTACATGTATCCTGTCAGAGTTTTAAAATTAGACAACATGCCTGAATGCCCTGGAAATGAGTCTGCCATCCAGATTTAGAGTGCTTTTAGCTTTTTTAATTAAAGACATTTCACAAGCCAACCCCAGAGAAGAAGAGAATCAAGCATTACATAAGAATGTAGCAAAGTTTGAGATTTAATGAGTGAATATTACAAATTTATAAAGGAGATAAAAGGTGTGAAAGGAGCAGTTATTGGGAGTTTTCTGCATTTTTTATATGTATGTGTACATATATATGTGTGTGTATATATATATATATATATACATATATATATGTATATATATATATATATATATATATATATATATATATATAAACGGGAAGAAGTGAAAAGGCCAGGCTGCCATTTGCTGTAGCCCTCGTTCTGGAACTGGTTCAAAGCTCGCAGCACTGACTGTGGGCTGTGAGGCTTGTTAATGAGCACTTGTGGCAGTGAACTGGGATCATGGGCTTGTCACATGAATATAGATACACACATATATATAACTCAGAAGATAGAAGACAAGAACTGTTGCTGCCGTGTGGCTGCGAGAAACTCAAAACAATGAAAATCAGCCTAAAAACTGCATTTGTAAGAACTCAGTGCTGAACCCAGCAAATGCTCATTTAGAATTCTTTAATAACTGCTCAGAGTGAAATATAGTTATTGACAATTGTTTTTAGCTACATATGTTACACCGTTTAAAAAACTTAGACTAAATACTGTCAGCCCGTGTTTGCTTTCCTAGCATGTTATTCATTTATTGAGAAATTCAGAATGTAAAACATCTGGGAGTAAGCTGCTGTGTGCAAAGTCATCTTTAAAATGTGTATATTTCAGAACTTCTTTTGTGTATTTATTTAGAAATATGGGAAAATTCTGTAAACATGTTCTGGAATATATGTAGCATTTGAATATGAAAGAGAAAGTTGGCATAACTGAAAACCCAAATTTCATTTTCTATAAATATTACTCTGTTGGAGGAAGGGGTTTCTGAAATTAGAAAATTCAGATTGTGGTTAGCGATATTTACAGGGAAGTGTCTCTCTTTGCCCTGGACTGAATGTGCGAACCAGAAATGTCCATTCTGGCTCCTTCTGGGGTGTGATGTGATGTTTATGTCTAAATAAAGGAGTTAATTTATTTCAGCATTTCAAGGCCCGCGATGGAGCTGTACAAACCCAGTGGTATAGATATAATAGAGTCCGACCAGAAGGGCTGCACCGCTGGGGTGTTAATAGCTCCCGGGTTTTGTTCGACAATTAGTCCATATATTTTATAGCTGGGCCTTCAAGGAACTGGCGCCATCAGCACAATCACAGTAATTGGGAAGATGACACAACATAGAGAGAGGAGTCAGGAAGGGAAGTTATTAATGATTTGTAATTTTCTCCTTTTGGGAAAAGTAGAAATAAAACCCAATATCACATAGCTCTTTTCAGTTCTTGTAAATTTCACATTCTCTAACAATTCTGGTAGCTCTGAAGCCCCAGGGTAAATTCCCTCTGCCCCAGGCTCTTTAATCCTTTTTTTTTTTTCCCCTGAAATGGAATTTGTTCTTTGTGATATGAGCAGAGCTTATATAATGAAGCTGGTTGGTATAGTCCAGCAGACTGCACTAGATGAGCTCCAGCCTCCTCTGAACACCGCTTTCTGGGGTTTCTCAAACCCATTCTGTGGATGAGACACTCTAGACAGCATATGACTCTCCAGCTAAGGGGCACTCCAGCTTTATTTAACCCGCTAGGGCCCGAGGTCCTTCAAAAACCTTCCTGCTTTCCCTGTGCCCCCTCAGCCACCGTGATCACTCATCTGTGGTTTTGGCTCTAGACTTGCTATGATGGGAGGGCCATCATCAAAGGAATATTAAAATCAATGTATTTTCCCAGGGCAACAATTCCCTGGGTCTTATAAAGAACTAAAATGATGGAAAGGAATAGGGAGCATACTTTCTGGGAAGGAAGTTGACTTAAATTTAAACTAAAAACAAACAGGCAAAAACCTCTCACTGTGAACAATCCACAGAACTCTCCTGTCACTGGAGTACAAGGTTAAATTTGTTCATTGACCAGAGCAGCAGAACCCACTGAGCCAGCGTCGAAGACCATCTCTCCTCTTAAGAGTTTAGATGAGGTCTCTAGATCAAGAAAATACTGGGAATAAGCCAGAGATATGCCTCCGTGTTTATCTCTTTCTTCTGCCTGGACTTCCAATACATTGGGGCAGTCTCCCACCCCTTCCCCAATACCTAGTAGCTGTGGCAGAAACATGGTGGTGGATGAGTCAGAGAAGACTTGTTTTGAGGATTTCAGCCCGTTGCTATGGGTAACACTTATCTGTTCATTAAAGTAACACTGCCCTTTGGACATGCTTTGCTACTAGATAGTCAAATGTTTGCAAGTAACGAGATACTTATTAGACTATTCATCAGTTCAGAATGTCCACAGGTTTGCTCCTTAAATTTCAGTGAGGGACCTTCTCCCATAGTGCCTCCTTCAGCCATCACAGTATACAATTCACAGTATACAATTGACAGCCCTGGCATAAGGATGCTGCCTTTAGGGTTCCATGTATACATAACATGGAGTCCTCTTCAGTCTACTCACACCCAGCTTGAGCAAATGGCATATTTATACCCATGTGGGCAGGCCATTGCCACATTTCGAGGCGTATTCTTATATCAGAAGAATGAAATACTGAAGTGCCGGCAGAATTGGTCAGTTGCTTAGGAGGTGGGGAGAGGCTAGAACATCACATCAGAAACAGTGAACTCTTGTTCAGGAAAAGGGGGCAGAGAAAGAAGGATAAGATAGTTGTGACTCTAAAAATAGAGACAGATAGTGAGATGTCACAGTAATCAAGGGAAGGGAAACCTCACTTACAAAATTAAGAAGCATGGTACTTTTGGACAAAGTCAAGAGGGCTATTTCTGATCTGCCAGTCAAGCCACAAATATTTATTTTAAGTGATAGCTGTTCTGCCTTGAACTATGCCCTAGGCACACTGAGGAATCCAGCCTCTTTGGGAGAGTTAGTAAATATACATGAACCAATTCATAAAACAAATTGTGACTAGAAGAATATGGAGCTAGCTGTGTTATGAAGATGATATGCAGCTGAAAAAAGTTAATAATTATGTCCAGGGTGCTCAGGACAGCTTCCTGGATGGTCTTTTACTAGGAGGAGGATAGAGAAGGCTTAAGTATGTCCACACTGTTTGCCACACTGGTGTTGTTTGAACTCGATGAGACATTGAAGGCTAACATTCAGAGCAGTTCATTTTACAGCCTACTGGATTGGATGGATTTGCTGGTGAAATAGCCTATAGAACACAAAGCCACTAATCCATGGAGATGCAGCCTTTGGTTGGAGATTATGAAGGTTTTATGGGTAATCTTTCACACCAGAGCCCCACATCCTTCCCCAATTGCATAGTAGCATTTTGCTGGTAAGTGTGATTCTTCTTGTTCCTCCAAGAGTCCCTTGAGTGGCTGGAGGGAAATAACACAAGCCCATTCTTACAGATGTGGAAACAGTGTTATTGGGACTCAGAGCATAAACGTGTTAGTGGAAGAGTCTGGAATAAACTTGGTTCACCTCTTGTCACTGCCCTCTGTTTTAGTGATGGGATGTTGAGCTAGAAGCTACCTGTGGCCTGAGAAACGAAGCCACCATTCCACCATCACTGCTGTCTGCTCACCTCTGTGTAATAGATAATAGGTATTGAGGAAATTTACTCCCATTGTGCGTAATGTTTGGTCTGCTTTCTTGTTTGTTCTGTTGTTGCTGTTTATTTAGTTAACTTGACTGAACTTTCTCATCTCGAATACACGAACGACAATATCTGTTTCCCATGGTTCTCATGAGGATTGGCCAAGACAATATATGGGAAATGTTTTGCACTGTGCTCCTGCCGTAGTAGTCTTAAAATAATAGCAATAGTAGTCATGATCAAGGTCACACAGAGACTGAGCTGGTGGTGTGCCCTCTGCTGCTTCACCCATTTTGTGTCCCAGATAAAGATAAGAGATAGCTCCTCAGCAATATACACACAAAAAAATGGCAGGTGTTGATTTATGTGCCTGTCCCCTCTGCATAAACACCTTCCCATTCAACCCTCAGTTTTCTTAGCTTCAAAATGAGCAAGACAGGGATGCCTGTCAGTTAAGACTTTCAGCTCAGGTCATGATCTCAGGATCATGGGATCGAGCCCCCATCAGGCTCCCTGCTCAGTGGAGAGCCTGCTTCTCTCTCTCCCTCTGCCCCTCCCCCTGGCTCATACATTCTCTCTCTCTTTTTCTCTCTCTCTCTCTTAAATAAATAACTAAAATTTTAAAAATAAAATAAACAAGATGATCCCCTCAACACAGGGTTCCTGATTCATTCTTCCATCTCTTTTTCTTTCTGTTGAGGCCACCATTCATCAATTCAATAAATAAGTTTAGGGATAACTTATTATATATCAGACATTGCATTAGACCCTGAGTCAACCTTAGTGAATTAAACAGATGTAAGTCCCTGGTCCTCATGAAGGCTAGAGTCTAGGGATGTGAGTAGCAAGCAAGGAATATATATATATATATTACTATACATATTATTACATATACTATACATATAATACATATATATTACTACACATATTACATATTATTACATATACATATTACATATAACATATTACTATACATATTATTACATATGTATAATATATAAAGGTAATATATTATATATTATATTTTATATATAATATATATATTATATTTTATATATAATCACACAGAGAGAGAATTACAGGCCATGATAAGCAACAAACCCAAAAAGATTGCTGTCTGGGTTAAATGAAATACACTGTGTGAAAATGCATCACAGGCTATAAAATATAGCCTGTGATTCAGAGACTCTTAATTTTGACTAACATAACACCTGCTGTCTTTATAGCAGCCAGTGGCTACTGCACATGTTCAGCATGTGAGGTTTAATGGTGACACCACCACTGCTTTTTCTCTGAGGCTTATTTCAGAAAAAAGAGTGGAAGGGAACCTTTCTGTTGAGTTTATAATAGCAATTATGGGCTGATAAGGGTAGACCATTCATCAAACGATCATACCTCCGGACTTTATCTCTTTGGGTCAAATGTTTCCTGATTGATATTGACTACCATATCTTAAGCAGCTTTGAACAGATAAGAAGCTAGAAAAGAAATTCCTTTGAAGGAGATTTGACAAAATTATGTTTTCTAATTTTTTTTTCTTTAAGAAGAGAGATTAACTTCTCATTGTTCCTCTAAAAAAGTACAAAAGCTACCAAACCACTGAATTAAAGAAAATCTAGAAAAGTTTTCATGATAGATACTTTGTTCCCACTGAATACAAATGATCATCTGTACCAATGTTCTTTTCTTGTTCCAAAATGGTTTGGAAAGAACTTTCAACATACTGAGAATGACCCTATACCACAGATATTTAGGAGTAGACAATTATCCCAAGAAAAGATATCCCCTTGATGGCTATATATAAATGCCCTACTAGGAACAGAGCTGTAAGCAAAAGTCTTATAGGTTAAATATAATTCACTTACGTAGAACATTATTTGTAGAAGCAACGTTTTAAAGGTGGGGAGGGTAGATTTCTGACCGTGGGCCTGATAACCAGCTTTTAATTGAAATGACCATAAACATTGCAATTAATCAACTATGTACTCAATTATAAAGTATATAATTATATTCTGAACAGTAAAAAGCTTCCTAAAGTGTATATAAATCAATTAAACAGGGCAATACAGTAACCGATCACATAAAATTATATTTAATGAGATGTGTCATCTATCACAGTGTTTTCCACACAGTTCTTATCATACATCTTTGTGATTCATTTGTGCCTTCTTTCTTGCTGCCACAAAGCTCACAAGGAAGGAACGTCTTTATCTTGGCTGTAGAATGTAGTGACATAATTTTGAGCAAACGTACATAGGTATCTTTACAAAGAGTTTGGGGGGCATGATTTTGGGTCATCACTAACGGCTTTTGGGAAGGCTGACCTGAATTCGTCTGTCTGCCTTTACTTGTTATATACACATTTCCCTATAGCAAGTGTGGGCATTTGCACTTGCTGTCTTGCCGCCGTATCCACAGTCTGTCTGTGGCCTTAAAATAACTAGATGACCTATGTTTGTTTGTGTACGTCTGCAATAGCTGCTAGATATGACCACAGAGGTGTAATTAGAACAAGACGCTGAATACAAATCTTCCTGATCAAGTCACTGCGCGTCGAGAAGCTAAGTGTAACTTATGACCACGTTGTGGTGTCTATATTAGCAGAAGTCCCTCAAGTTTTCTATGTATAATCAAGCAGATCATTCCAAGCAGGCTGACCCAGGGCCAGTGGGACAGGAGCTGAGGAAAAGCATATTTGCATTTTTAACTTCGGCAACTTGGAAGGACTTCTAAAAAATTTGGATGTAGTCTATAATGGCATTCGTTAAGTGGATGCTTGAGAGGTGTCTGTGTCCCCTGAGGCTACACCAGAGACCCTAGTCGTGCAAATTCTGACATATGCCTCAGAACATGCAACGAGGACATAACTGAGAAACTGCTCAAGGTCTGGCTTTCTAATAAGGTGGTGATGCCACTCCTTTCCCTCCTCCTCACCCCTTTCAGACACGGAATGGCTTTTCCATAAGCGCCGTCAGTCTCTCATGCTGAGTAATTATACCCAATCCTTGATGCAGGAAATAGAACCATACAGAACAATTGGCCAGGGCAGGACAGCCCAATGGGGTGACCCAGAGGCTTTCTCCTCCACCCGCCTGGGAGCACACGTGGTTGTTTGGATTCCCACTTTCCCTCATTACTTGTTAGTAGATACTTGGGCTGTGAACAGTTTGTTCATTTATTTGTGTGTCCAACCAACTTGCTCTGATAATTAGCTATGTGCTGCCCTGGGTGAGGACACGGGCCTAGTATAATCAAGAACCCAACACAGAGCTAACCTTTGAGGCATTCGTGTTTGCATGCTAGTGGGGGCACCCTTGAATTAAACACACACTTAGTATCTAAGTACTGTCTTTAAGGTTTTAAATAGCATTTAAGTGCTGTGACAGAGTGAAGTGAATCCTTCTTCTCAGATTCAGTAGGCAGAGAGGAAGATAGTTTTTTTTTTTTTTTTTAATTTTGATTATTCCCTAGAATATTTTACTGGAACTAATGTAATTGAGGGACTGGCAAGTTTTACAAATGACTAATATATTAATCCCACTCTTCCCTGCTGCATTGTGGGATTGTCAGTTGAGTCAGGGCTTAAAAATGGAACTTGATGAGATTTGCTCTAAAGATGTTGACTAATACCAATTAAACCCCTGAACATCACACACAGATTGATTACGCCTTTTTCACTTTTTTAAAGACCCAAAGATGCACCTAGTTAATAACCTGCTCCATGTCCTTAATGAAGAGCAGGCTAATTAAAAATTGTTTGCTAGCTGAAAATGAATAAATTAAGAATCAGATATTAAAACAGCCCTCCTCAGCCCACAGAAGGAGCCCAACACAGGCTGGTGGGGGGTGAAAGGAGTAATTGTGAGTCCTTTATCACCGAGTGTGACACGTAGAAAACGTAGCGCCCTGTCACGGAGATGGGGGTGTGGGGGCAGAAGGCTCTGGGAAGGGCAGGCCGCCAGGTTAGCCTCCCCCTGTGTTCCTGATACAGAAGGAAGGGGCAGGGCACAAAATGGAGTGTGTGCTTCCTCTCTTCCTCCCTCCACCTCTCCTAATCCTGCCCAGCCGTCAGGCCCACCTGCCAGGAGTCCTGTGCCCACCTCCTCAAATCCCTCTGCGTGTCTCTCAAAGGCCTGCGGCATAAAGAGTCTTCAGCACAAGGATGCATGGGTCCCATGGGGTCTGGTCAGAGGACAGCAAACCCCCCTCCCACCCACCCACCCCTCCACATACCCCTCCCTCCCGCTGGGTGCTGTGAGCAGGCGGCAGCCTGGGACTTTCTCAGTTCCTCGAACTTGCTTTCCTCTCCTCGGACTATGTCTCTGTCTTGGTATGTCTTTTCTGGAAGAGAAATCTTACTGTCACCTCAAACTGGCAAACGTCTTGGGTCCTGCCGACCTCAGCTTTCCCATCACTTCCTCAGAGAGGTCTTCGCGGGCTTCCAGAAGGTGAGCCCCCCGCGATGCTCCCAGCACTGCTCTTCTCGCTTGTTGGCAGCGCCCACCCCTCCACTTTCCTGGAACTTCAGCTTTGTGAGACTAAGGCCAAGGGAAGTCTTGGAGAGCCCTGTGTCCCCAGTATGTAGCCCACATAATCCTAGGTGACCAGTGGCCGTTGAAGGAATATGCCAGAACTCCCAACAAGCAAGCTCGGTTCTGCTTCCCTAGAAAGCAAGGAGCGGGTCTCGTGTTTGGCCGGTGACCCTCGTGAGGCTAACGGGTGCTCCAGAAATCTTCACCTCGGACGGTTCTTCGTGGTGGTGGTGTACGTACCTCGGCTGGGAAGGAGAGGAGTTTCCTTTCGGAGCCTGTGGAACCGGGAGAGAGAGGAACGAGCTCGGGCTTGCTTCCTTCTCGGTTTGAAGGAGTTACGTAAGCGCGGACACGCCGGCTTACCGGAGGGAGCGAGCAAGCGCGCGTCAAGAGCACGCTGGTTGTCGGTGCGGTTGCGGAGCTGCGTCTCCCCCGGAGCTCCCGCGTCTGAGGGAACCGCCTGCCCCCCAGTCGGGGCTTGGGGGCTTGGGGCGGGCCGTCGGGCCGAGGCTAGGAGCGGGGCACCAGTGAGGGGAGCTCTGACCGCACTGGGGTCCGGGTCTCAGTCCGCACTCACTCCTACGTACCAGCCTTGTGCTCCAGGGCAATTCCTTTACCTCTCTAACCTTTAGTTTTCCCACCCTTAAATGGGCATTAGTGAGGGGCGACTGGGTGGCTCAGTGGGGTAAGCGTCTGCCTTCGCCTCAGGTCATGATCCCAGAGTTCTGGGATCCAGCGCTGGGTCCGGCTCCCTGCTCAGCGGGGAACATGCTTCTCTGTCTCCCTCTTCCCCTCCACCGCTCCTTCCATCTCCCTCTCTCTCTCTCTCTCTCTCTCTCTTGCTCCCTCACTCAAATAAATAAAATCTTTAAAATAAACTGGCGTTAGTGATATTACCCACCTCAAGGGGAAGTCCACATGAGGATTCCATGACGTAGCGCACATCAGGCTCTTAGCACAGTGCAGAACCTGGGACGCTTGTTGGAGATCGACAGTATGTACCACAACTCACCCGAGTCCACGGAGATCTGCTAGCTCTATCGGCTCTCGAGATATGCTTATGGGACGGTTTGAGGTGGCAGTAGGGACACAGACGCCTAGGACTGATCTGTCCAGAATATTCCGGAGCTATGATGTTCTTGCGTCTGCTTTCGTTCTCTTCCTCCACTTCCCGCCCCCTAACGCTGGCACACACTGTGCCACAAGCACTCTCGGTGGACTCCAGAATTTAACTCAGATGTTTTGTATCATATTTTTTATTTCATGTGATTTTATCACTGATCAGAGTCTCTTTTTTTTCTGTGTTTAAGCCTATTATCCTTAATATTTTTTTAAAAATTGGCTTCATAGCAGGGGGAACCTGGGTGGCTCATTCAGTTAAGTGTCCCAGCATTTGCTTTCAGCTCAGGTCATGCTCTCAGGGTCCTGATCAAGCCCCTCCTCAAGCTCCACACTCAGCTTGGAGTCTGCTCATCCCTCTCCCTCCCCTTTTCTCCCTGGCCCCCTGGCTCAAGTGCATGTGCTCATGCTCTCTCTCTCTTTCTGCCCCCCCCCCAAAATAAATAAATCTTTTTAAAAAATTGATTTCATAGGAAAGACATAATCCTTGATTGGAATTAACCAAGATGAGAATGTATGGGCAAGAAATGGTGGGAAGATGAATCTAAGACCCAGAAATAATAATAATAATAATAGTAGTAGTAGTAGTAGTAGTAGTAGTAATACTGCTGTTGATGCTGCTTATATGCCATTCACCATGTGCCAGGCATCATTCTAAACCCTGAATCATTTTCTCCATTCTACAGATGATGAAACTAAGGTACCCATGTGAACCATATAGTGGAAAGAGTATGTAATTAGCTGAGTTTGCCCTTAGGATTCTGATGGAAAATTATTTTTCTTCCCTTAATATCCAACAAAAGAAGGAGATTCCCATTGCCATGAGCTCTACCTTTGTTTAGTTTAGACGTTTGACTCAATTTATGGAAGTCTGTGTCTTTGTAGCTTGATCATGACGTTGGAATGTCAAAAAAAAAAGTGCAGGAAAACACACTATAAAATGAAGTCTGCATTTACTGGTAAGAAGCACAGAGCATTTGGCATCAGCGGAAAGCATAGTCTTTGATGTGGAAAATAGAAGAGTTCTTGCTGTTTCCATTTGGGTCAGAGAAAGAGACGATCACTATATGATAAGTTTAGTGGGTTCCAAAGCTAGATGTAATAAGTGACAAGCCACAAGTTGTCCTGCCCCGAGGATATGCAAGGATGAAATACACATGTCAGGAAAAATGTGGTCAGTGAGGAACCACACAACAGGAAAGCAGAGAATATTTAATAAGACAAGTCCCGGTTATCCTGGGAATGAGCCTTGAAGAGGAAGCGATTTACATCTTTGAGTGGGGGACTGAAGAGGGATGATGGGAGAGACAGAGAGTAGGGGAGTAATTTATGGCAAATCATCTTACCCCCTGACATACAGAAGCCAGGACAGCTGCCTGAGAATGAAATGTTTTATTTTAGGTATGGCAGTGTCCTCGGTTTTAAACAATTTTCCCCCTGTTTTTGAAAGTGTTCACACAATTAATGCCTCTTGCATGTATTCAACAATAGTTGCCTAGCAACCATCAAGAAGCATTTTTGGAGCGCAAAGGGTCTAAAAATGAATGAAGAGCGAATACAGTTCGAGTTGCAGCTGAGATGACTGTATTTCAAAGTAGATCCCCCAGGAATGAGGCCATGCATCTTTAAGAGTAATGAGATCTGGTCTGGCATCCTTGGAGGCCCACTGAAATGTTCTATTCATCTTGGACACATGGAAAGGGGGAATATGTAAAAAACAAGAGAGACCTCTAAGTGAGGCTTGATATGCTTTTCTGCCTTCAGGCAGGACTGTTTTCTACCCAACCCCAAATGCATGTGGAGATAATGAAGTTGTGGGAAGCCTTAAGAAGAAGGACGACGGCACCTCTTCTGGTAACCCACTTTAGGATCTCGTAACCTTTGGACTGAGACCCCTGGGTAAAGGACATGGATTAATCAAGGAACTACCTGTTCCCAGCAGGTTACTGATTTATACCATTGGCTGAGTCTCCCGATCAGACCTTATTTGAAATGAAAATCTAAATGAGCTTCCAGATCAGAGGTCACAAACTCAGGTACTCTGTGGTGTCAGCAGGGAGCTCAGGTGGAGAGGGGCCAGTGAAGCCTGTAAGAAATCAGGAACCAGTGGGTACCCAGGCTCTGTGTAAAGGAGCGGCTGCTGTTCAGCTCCAGTCTTTTGCTGTGCTGTGGGAGTATGAGCCCAGTCTTGTCAGATCTCTCAACTCGTTAAGAAAAGCCAGACATATTGATTTTTATGTGACAATCTCATGATTTTAGATTGATGACAATGATTGACTAATACTGTACAAGCTAAATAAACTCTGATGCCAGGCAGATTTGGTCCATGTACTAGTCCTGTCTAATAAACCCCTAATGTTATCGATGAGGAAACAGGCCTGCTATTATTCAATTCTGTGAACATGTGAACTCGTTAAAGTCAGGATCTGCATTACCTTCTCTGTTTTATCCCCAGCTGCGCTAGCACAGGGTCAGGCTTGCGATGGCAAATGCAACAAATATTTATTGCGTAAACAGATACTAGTTGTGAGAAACAAAACCAGGACTTGGTTTGGCCAATAAGAAATCAGGTCCTTAAATGCTTCTTCTTCAATGACTCTATTTGCCTCCTAAGCGACCTTCCCTGACTTTCATATGGATAGAATTTGCTCTTCTCTTTTGCCACATCATGGCCTTGTTTATAGAGAGATTTTATTCGTAGAAATGTTCTTATAAAAACCCAGAGGGAAAGCTTTATGTGCCCTGTCTGGGTTTCAACCTTCCCATAGATCTGTCTGTACTGGGTCAGCAATGAACATAAGGTTGCTTTTCTTCTTGGCCTACTATATGCAATTCCATTCCATTGACTGTCTATTTATTGAGCTCCTACTGTGTGCAAAGTCCTCTGTATGGTGACTCCAAGGTAGAGGGGATTCCAATGAGCCTGGGGACCTCAGAAATGTTCAACAATTCATTTAGAGAATGAAGACACTTAGCATAGTCTCTTTTTTATTTTCATTTTAATGTTTCTTGATCCTGTTTTGGCAACACTTTACTGTGTGGCAACTTTTCTTCTTCACTTTTTGTGTTGAGATTTAAAGTGGTCTAAAACATAGAATCAATTATTACCAAGACATGTTCTCCCCTTTTATTTTTTTTTAAGATTTTATTTATTTATTTGACAGAGAGAGATCACAAGTAGACAGAGAGGCAGCCGGAAGGGGTTGGGGGGGGTGGGCAGTCTCCCTGCAGAGCAGAGAGCCGGATACAGGACTCAATCCCAGGACCCTGAGATCATGACCTGAGCGGAAGGCAGAGGCTTAAACCACTGAGCCACCTGAGAGCAGGCGCCCTGTTCTCCCCTTTTAACAACATACTTATTGCCTCTCTGTTGAAAGGCACTGCCAGAATAGACAACAGTCATCCTCCAAGGAGGTATACCAGGTGTTTTTGTCAAATGATCCTCTAGCTTTCATTGTACTTATTCTTTCTTGCTGGATTCTATAGGTGCTTTTCTCTGTGCTGAACGTTCAGGGGTTTCCTGGGTGACCATAATTCTCCCACCAGAGGATAACTGGCCTCTTGAAATGCTTAAAGTGATATACTCTTCCCTTGTGTCTGTGCCTATAATAGTAATAATAATGGCATCCACCATTTATCAGTGTCTTCTGGGTACCAAATAATGTGTCAGGCATATTGTCTCATTTTATCTCATTCGTAGTCTTTCTCCACCAATTATAGTCTTTCAAGAGAGATACAATCCCATTTTGATAAATGGGCAAACTCAACCCCAGAGAGAGATGATGACTTGCCTGGGGTTGTATTGGTCGCGTGGTCCATGAAGTCAATGAACAGCTACCTGTTTTTCAAAGTCTACACCCTCTTTACGTCCTTGTGAAACTTGGGGATCCAGAACAATTTTACCACCTTCACCAGTGTTTTGGAGACGAAAGCAAAGATGCTTGGATGGCTTTTTCAGAAGCCAGCTCTAGGAGACATTTTAAACACAGTGGACGAATTTTGCATGAGATTGTGTTTAATTTCAGAACAGTGTCCTTTGCTGGCAAAGATAATCAGATGTAATGTCATCTGCAACCTCTCCGCATGCGTGATTTCATAAAACTGGTGTAGCAGTTTATTATTATAAAATTAGTATAGCATAGAACAAACCCGGGATGCAAGCCAGATGAAATAGACAATGAGTAGTTATATAAGGTTTTGGAAGCACATGTAGTAGAACACAAGCTCACTGTATTTTCTTCTCAATTGTCTGCTGTTTGTTCATGTTTCCTTTTCAACATGATTGCATCTCAGTTTAATAGCACTTGCCATCTCAGGCTTTATGGTGCCAGGCCTGACATAGTTACATCCCCTCTGTGCTAAAAATATTGCATGTATATATTCAACCACAGCCCGACATGTTTAGCTAATGGGTTACTCGGAGCTGTGCGCTTATATAATTAAGTGATGTATGTAATTTTGTGTTAACACATTTGCAATGTGTGTTTTCCTGGTGATTGCAATGCTTTATTCTGTGTAAAGTGTGACATTTTAATTCGCGCTGAACAATTTCCTACCTTGATTCGCCTTGTTTTTGTGGCAGGGGATTATTTTGCAATCAAGATAAAAGCATTATTTATGAAATTTGTAGACTATCCCATTACTGGGAACTTTTAACTGAAGATCAATCTCCTATTTTATTGATCCCTTTGTTAAAAATCTTTATTGGAATTTAAATTTAATCTCTATTTATAGACTTGCCCAGACTTTTGTCTACAGGCACATTTTTAGGCAGCTTTGCAGGGATGGGGTTCCTTAAAAAGTAATTCTCAGGCAGTCTGCCATCTTATCTTCCCCAGGAAACTTAGTTTCTCTTCGGTGTCACCGACTTTATCCCTGTTGAGGGTTCTCCAGGAGAGACAGCATCTCTGTGGGTGGGAAGGTCTTGGCAAACCAGGTCAGACCTATAGATTCACAGACAGGGCAGATTTCTGTAAAGCATTTAAGTAACTGACAGGAGCTGGGCCTCAGAGTTACAGAATGGGAACTAAAATGAGGATATACTCTTTCTCTTTATTGATTGTAATTGTGACCAATGGGAGGTACTACAGACAGGAAGGTGAGCTGCCAAGGACAGCCCAGCCCCCTTGCCCTCTGCAGAGGTATTTACATACTCCAGTGGGATCAGAAGTTTCGGCAGTTTAATAAACATTTATTAGAATCTCATTAATGGCCAGGCAGTGCTTTCAAAATATGGTATGGAGAGAGTCACTTGTTCAGTAAATGTTTATTGAGCACTCACTCTAACCAAGACAGAGTCTGGTGAGGAAGAGAGGCCTCCAATTTCAGTATGGGATGATAGGAGCTAGGACAGAAACATGCATGATGGAGAAGCTACCGTCAAAGTGTCCCTCCTCCAGGTGGAGGTGAGGGGAATAAGGAAGCTTTTGGAGGGGGTGTGATGCCCAGCACCAGTCCAGGATAAAAACGTAAGAGCTGAGCAGGAGGGACAAAGGTGAGAAGGGAAGGATATTGTCAGAGGGAAGTCTGTGAGCATGGGACGCAGGGGTGAAGCCGGGAGTAGTGCTTGCGACCTCTAAGGCGTCCGTTATTGTTGGAGGATGGCGAGGCCACTCCACAGCAAGGTCCGTTGTGGTCTGTTTTCCTGGCCCCCAGAGGTCCTAAATTCCCAAGGCCTCCTCTCATCCAAGGAGGGCCCCTTCGTTTTTCAGCACAGCCCTACGACGTCAAGCAGGTGGCAGGCGCTGATGCCAGCGCTGGAAGGTCGCCCCACAGCGTGCCACGTGCTCGCCTCCTGGTCCCGCCCATTCGGGTCTGCGCAGCTACTCCGTGATACACAGAAGTTTCGCCAGGAGGACCCACAGGCCGTGCGCTCCAAGTGAGCTTTCGCAGTTGTATGTTTTGGCATTTGAACACAGTGGGAATGTCCTTGTCAGCTCCCATTTGACTTTATTAATTGCAGTTCCTTGGAAAGTGTGTTTTAGTAATGTGGTCTTAGGATGACAGAGCCCGCCCTGCAGAGACCCAAGAGGAGGTATTCAGGGCCCATTGAAAAGCCATCTGCCACCGATTGCAGTCAACACACACCCCCATGTCTCTGGCAGCTCCACTGCGGAGCTGTGTGACCGCAGGCAGAATTGCAAACTCTCTGGGCCCCCTTCTCTGATGTGTCAAATAAGAGTTTGGACTAGTGGGATCTAAGGTTCTTCTTCAACTCTGGCATTCCAGCCTTTTCTGAGTTACTCAGATGAAGAATCCTACGGTCATAATCAGGGGATTCACAGGCACCTAGCCGTGATCTTTGGTTCCAAATTCCTTTGAAAAGCCAAGAACAGCTTTGCCCGCTGCATGCCTTGGAGCCATTCTCTGGCTCTGTATTTGAGGAGGGGGTCGTCTTCAAGAGCCCTCCAGTCTCGATTTTCATTTTTTAAGATACAAAGGGAATCATTAAGCCTCTGAACATTCCTAGAATATATGGCAGTATGGATCCCGTAACCCGTTTTATGAGTCCTGCTGCAAGACGCTGTCACCTAGCAGCTCCGTATTGTTTCCAGGCCCCGCCCCCCACCCCCACTTCCCTCGAGGCCTGAGGCTGTGGTTAATAATGTCAAAAGAATGTTTTAAAATTGCTCTTCTGTTGATTCCAAAGTCAGAGCCCTCACGTGGCTAGAGGCCTGGGCTAGGAGTCAAATTCTAAATTTAATTCCAGCCTCTATGAACGTCTTCGGTTCTCGCCTCCTTACCATTTATCGATGTTTCAGTTTCCTCATCTGCAGAATAGGCATAAGATGCCTTGGTCCACGGAAGTGTTTGCAAACAACTCCGTTGTACCCCTGGATTAGCTTTATATCGGGGCAGAATATAATTTTCCATTCCATAATAGGAACGAAACAAAAGCCCTTTTGAGTGTGCACCTTGTGTAAACGCCCCATGCTTAAATTCTGATGAATCTCAGAGGTCAGCAAATCTCCACCCCCTTCTTTATTATTTTTTTTTTTTAAAGCTAAACAAGGCTAACTAGGGAATTCATTTTGGAATAAAAAGACATGAAAGAAAGGGTATTTCAGCTTGCACAATAGTACAAAGAAGAACAAGAATCATCATGTTTGCTAAAGAACTCACAGCTGTTTAATTTTATAGTAAAATTACTTTAAGAACTTTGCTAATTCAGAGACAAAACCAAACAACTATTGTTGCAAAACTGAACTTCCACGTGTGAATGGAAAAGCCAAGTTAAGATGAATCTGCCCCTAAACTCGTATTAAACTCAAATTAAAAATAAAGAGTGTGTTTGTGAATGTAGGTTAGAGGAGCAGCTTTTATCTAAAGAGAAGGCACATAAAGAAGGAAATGGTGCATTTGCTGGTAATATGATGAAAAATAGTTTATGTTCTCATGTACTTTGCCCCCAGCTTTTTCTTAAGCTGCTCAGTCTGTTTTAATACCAGGTTTGTTTGCTTTCTGGGGATGGGCCTGTCAGGCAGGAAATTGTAGAAAGGCGTACAGCAGAAATTTTAAATGGTGTTTTAAAATTAAAATTAAATACCAAATGGAGTAACCAATTATTAAATTTGGAGTTCAGATTTTTATAAAATTGTATTTTTAGAGGCTATGAATGACTTGTGTACCTACACTTAGCTCTATAAACTCCAAGTTTCCATATGTTGCCTATTGTCAAAAACAAATAAGCTGTTCCTTATTTTTTTTAAGTGATTTTCTTCCATATTAGGGAATTATTCAGAGATTTCTTTCCTTGGTTCCTATAATTCCAAACCAGTTGGAACATCATTCTATTTTTGGTTATGAAGGAACTTTTAAAATGTGGGCATGATTTTTTTGAAGTTTCTAAATCTCATAAAAATCAGTTTGCTACATATATCACAGTTACGGGAGTAAACATAGTGAAGTTATCCTAGTCCAGAAAGACAAATTTCTAATTTCCATATTACAGCCCTACTCCCCCCCACCCCCCGCCCCTGCCCCTGCCATTTCCTCCCCCTCCAATCCCACTCCGCATGGGAGGGTCACTAAATGTAAATTCTGAAACACAGACAACAACATAAGGTTGTGATTTGTGACTGTGTCTGTCAAGGATGAATGTGCTTACCTGTATTTGATTAAACTCTTGTTAGTTTCTGGGTTTTTATGGTCTTCCCACCACATCACATAGATTCACCACGAGAGGGCAACCAAGAGTTGACTTTCAAGCTAACAAAGCTAGAAAGGGTTTTAATATCAGCTAAGTGTTTTCTCTTGCTAAGGATTTATTTCCCCGCCTTCTGATTGCCACACATGCAGCCTCCGAGTTCCAACGAACAGCGAATAATAATCCAAATAAAGTTCTTCTGAGGGGAAATCTAGACAGACTGGTGCAGACAAGAGCTTTTGCCCAAATAAGGATCCCTTTTTGGAGACCCCATGTGTTAGATAACCATCAACTGACAGTTGGTCATGAGTTAATAATGTTGGATGCTGAAATATGCATACCATGTTGCTATAAAAAAGTTTGGAAGACAAAGACAAATACTGGTAAAGGAGATATCAGAAACATAAGAGAGGTGTGCAGACTGTGTCCCTGGTTGTAGGTGGAACCTGCCAAGTAATTTCATTTAAAAAATGTTATAAGTACTACACAGTAGAATGTGTAATATTCACTGCACAATTTGTTGGTGTTGTAGGGATTTGCTCTTAATCTCTCTGCCTGTTCCTGCCTTCAGTGCTATAGCAACTCCTGCCTTCTAAGAAAAGAAAATATTTCCTAAGCTTATTTCCATTGCTACCATTGCTGTTCTTTTATTTTTACAATGGGAGCCCTAACCGGAGGGGTGGGGGAGGGTTTCCATAAAAGAATCCAGGTGGATGTGTGGCCATTTGATTGGCCTGTTGTATTTGGAGACCTGTTAACGTCTAGTTTTGTTTCCCTGTTGTTGCTGCCGCAGGAATCAAAAGGTGAGGGGGTGGAGGGAATAGGCTTTGATTTCGGCTACTGTGACCAGTTATTTGGGTGGCTGGGACATTGGGCCAGGTGGCCACCAAGCAGCTGCTGTCTTCTTAGAGTGACACCCCAATGGCTTTTGGTGCTAAGAATGAATGGGGAAAGAATGTGTCTCCTCCTCTGCCCCCTAGAGTTCAACCCTTTTTGTTCTATCGACTTTTCGGGGCTTATCGGAGTGCTTTGTCTTCAAAGAATAATCTCACTTTTCGTTTTATAGAACTGGGGGACTTGAAGCACCTTGATAAAGGCAAGAAGGCCATGCTCTTGGGTGCCTTTAGGACTGACTCTATCTGATCTCTCTGCTTACTTGCAAATGAAATCTCCAAAAAGGAAAACACAGCCAGACCATGAATTTATTCAACAATTTACAGTTAAGAAGCTTCTATCTTCCGACCAGCCCAAATCACTCAAGGTCTATTTTCTCTTACTCAGTTTGCAAGTGGCTAACATTATACCCAACCCACGTTGGTAACTGGAGAGAATAGTTAGTAAAATTAATAATTAGCCTCGTTTTCTCTCTCTCTTCTACTCTTTCCCCCCAAGTGCCCGGTCAAGGCTTAACATTTACTTTGACATCTTAGTTAAGGAAGTTAATAAAATAATATCTTCATTGGGGCCATTGAGTAACCTGGAGTCAATGATTACCAGATCTGAATTTTGCAAAGGAAACACCTCAGCTTCGGCAAAATTCTCAGATGCTTGCTAACATCGATGCATGACTACCCTTCCATATAACAGTAAATAAAATCCTAAATTTCAGTGAAACTTTGAATCATCACTTGCTGATGATTCTAGCTTCAGATGGTAATCTTGTTCTGTCTACACATTTTCCAGGACCTATCCGTAATCATAACCTTGGATTGTTGACTAAACCAGCATCCCCCAAGAGAAAGATAATGCAAGCCACATGTAACCTCCCATTTTCTAGCAACCGCATTTTAAAAGGTAAAGAGAAAAGGCAGAATTAATTTTAATTAATCCAGTATATTCAAAATATCATTTCAATATGGAATCAACATAAAATGTTATTAATGAGATATTTTACAAATATTTACAAATATTTATTTACAATATTTTATATCTTGTCCTGGAAATCCTGTATGTGTTTTATGCTTATGGTACATCTCCATAAGCATATGGAGCCGACATATTTCAAGTGCTCATTAGCCCCATGTGGCTAGTGGTGACCACGTGAGACAGAGCAGCTCTAAACAGTCATAGAAACATTTTATCTTACACCGAAAAAAAATGGGAGGAAGTTCTAACCTCTTCTGTGTATTCTTTTTGCTCATCTGATGGTTATCTGTCCACGTTTCTCCACAATGTGCATACACTCCCTCCCCCTACCCGAGCACTCTGATTCGCCCTGCCTCTTCCTCACAACCCCAGACCCATGCTCTTCTCATTCTGGAACCTCGCTCCACTCCACTTCAACACATTTTCCAGTATTGTGGCTCGTAGGTAGCCACAAACAAATGAAGTTCAGAGCTCACGCTGGTGGCTCATGGAAGGGAAAAGGGCTGGGAGGGCTTTACCTGAGCAGAGAAAAATGTCTGGGAGCCTCAAAC
The DNA here is from genome assembly GCF_002288905.1 of Enhydra lutris kenyoni. NCBI lineage: Eukaryota > Metazoa > Chordata > Mammalia > Carnivora > Mustelidae > Enhydra > Enhydra lutris. The sequence goes on from NW_019154096.1 coordinate 17,098,608, forward strand.
AAACAAGAATAGTCATCTATTTACTTATAAGTAAGGGACTTATCCAACTTCTTCAGTTACTCTTTCTGAAAGGTAGAAAAGCATAGAGTGTGAAAAATCCCTTTTAAGTACAAATTCCTTCTGGGATCTCTTAAAAAAGAGGTTGGAAGCTTATTACTTATTACTTATTGGATGACCTTTTACTTTTTCTTATGTGTATGTGTTTGAAAAACTGAAATGTCTCTCATAACATATTAATTAGTCCAAGTCTATGAGAAGTTAAATACCTCCATGTTAATACACACACACACTCACGGACACACACACACAAATGTCTCTTTTACTTATTTCCAAGTAGGGAATGTTTTCTTTAGAGATGTAGCAAATCAATTATCCTCATGTTGAAAATGGAATATCTCATTTCCAAACCTGGAGAAATGGCTGAACAAGAATGTTCTGTTTATTGAGTCTAAAAACTGTTCTGATATTTGCTGCTCCTTGCAAGGCTAGTCAGCCCCCAAAAATGTAACTTTCACTTCTGTGCTGTCATGTTCAATTGTAACACCACAGAACATATCAATCATGGACTAGAATGAGCAGGATTTTTGATTGTAACAAAAAGGGAAAGAGAGACAAAAACCCTTTCTGTTTAAGAGGTCCTATCTTTATAAACTTCATAAATTAGAGACATCAAAATATCTTTAAAAAACATTTTCAGGGGCGCCTGAGTGGCTCAGTGGGTTAAAGCCTCTGCCTTCAGCTCGGGTCATGGTCTCAGGGTCCTGGGATCGAGCCCCACGTTGGGCTCTCCACTCAGCGGGGAGCCTGCTTCCCTTCCTCTCTCTCTGCCTGCTTCTCTGCCTGCTTGTGATCTCTGTCTGTCAAATAAATAAATAAAAATCTTAAAAAAAAAAAAAAACATTTTCAGACTGGATCCTTAAAATAACCTAAATTTTAAAAAAAGACACAAAAACAAGTATCTTAAATTAATATTCTATTCTTATTCCAGACAGTCATACTAAGAGAGGCTAAATCTGTGTTTATTGAATAGTTTTCAAAAAATGGAAACCTAAGTTATTTCAGAATCTTAAGAAATACCCAGTAAGCATGGAAACAATGCACTTAATCTAATTGTTAATAGCTTTCATGCAGTTTTTTTTTTTTCCTCCATGTCCAGTACGATCTTCTCCATTAAGAGTGGAGCCCGAGCCCCAGGGCCTGGAAATGGACCCTGGGTACGGGGCATCCGGGGAGAAGAATAGCAGTAGAGATGAGCTGCCAGGGAGAAGGTTGAGCCCCTTCGGCATTTTGTTTTTAATTTTTTTTAAGATTTTATTTATTTATTCGATAGAGATCACAAGTGCGCAGAGAGGCAGGCAGAGACAGACAGAGGGAGAAACATGTTCCCTGCTGAGCAGAGAGCCCGATGCGGGGCTCGATCCCAGGACCCTGGCTGGGATCACGACCTGAGCTGAAGGCAGAGGCTTTAACCCACTGAGCCACCCAGTGGCATTTTTAGAGACCATTTTTGGTTTTGCCGGGTTTGCAGCTTCATGACAAGTCCTTGCGGCTGGCGAGGGAAATCTGACCCTTTGTGTAGAGTGGTAACACCTGGACCAAACTGCCACCAGAATGTACTCTGTGCACTAAGCTGTGTCCTCAGGTGTCCACTCGGCCCTGATGTTTCTTTACAGAATTGTAAAATTTGGACTTCCGTCGGCTCCCGATGCCGTGGTGCATACAGACACCTCATCACCTCAAAGACAAATGAGCACTTGTGAAAGAGCTGCGGGCCGCCACCTCGGTGCCTCTCACGGGTCCTGAAGGGGAACTTTCCCTGAGAACGGGGCCCCTGGCGGATACTGTGAGGGGCCAGAGCAAACCAAAGGGAGGCTGAGGGTTTGACAGGTCGGGCATGGATTTCAATCTCCTTCCCTATTTCCAGAGTCAGTCTCCTGAAAACCTAGAATCCCTCGTCACTCTACACCCAGATTTAGCTCCCAGATTTTCCCCTTATTCCGTAAGTGGTAGTGGAAAGTGTCTCTAATCCCCTTCGTCTTTGCCAGCGCTCTTGTAGACAAGCCTGTTATACACTTCTAGAACATTTCTGCATTCCTTTGGAATTCACTACATTGTTTCAGAATAACATATAGATAACATTTGGTCATTTAAATTTCTCTCCCTCCTCGAGACACAGAGGGGAAATCAAGATAGAAATCTGCCTGTCACTGCTGGTAAAATCTGACTGAAAAAGAGGTTTGCTTGTGTTTTAATGGCAAGAACGCGTGGAGTCACATGCTTTCAAACCAATTAGCAATACAGATGAGCTAGCAAATCGAGTTCCATTTATAGGGTGGGGGAAGGGGAGAAGTCAAATAATCTGTGTTTTTAAGTGTTTCTGAGAAATGAAGACCTCCGGGGCAGAGAGAAGGCGGATCAGGAAATAGCTATGCAAATCGCATGCCTATGAAATTACTAAAACTTTGATCAGGGGCATTAACAATTGCTCCAGCATTCACAAGTATGAAACAAAGAGTGAGTAAGACTGGGCATGTTTTGGAAGGGATTACAAGAATGTTGACTTACGTGGTTTGTTGAGCAGTCAATGAAGTCCGAGGCTGTTGTGGACTTCAGCTGCCCAGGCAGTCCAGGTATGACAGATGTACTAAGACATTCCACTCTCATTAGTGACTTGTGGGGATCTCAGCAAAGCTGACCAACAGCCAAAGTGGCGGGACCTCGTGTGAAGCCTGCTTCCTTTCTTTTTTGCCCCCTGCCCTCCTTCTAACAAACACAACTGCTCACCCCTCACAGGAGGTGGAAGGGGCCCTGGGTTCTGAGAGAGGGTCGTTCAGTGGAAATGCTAAATCGTGATTATGGGCCCAGTGGTCCAAACAGCGCCAGGGGAGGGCTGGAGCCAAGGCAGACGTGGACACTTGCAGCGGCCACGACATCCAGGGTGGTAGTCTGATGGGCCCTCTGGAGCACATGCAGCGGTCATCGCTCAGGGCAGCCGAGTGAGGGCCTTGTGAGGGCGGCTCCTGCCTCGGTTCACGCCTCTGAACTATTCTCTTTCATGCCTTGGTTTAAGAAAAAAAATTACCCTGGAAAAGGGAACTGTCAGAACAGTTGTGGAAAATGATAACAGTCTTGCAGTGGGTTTTGTTTGCTGTTTGTCTTACCTCTTGCCTCTTGCAGTCAAGTCATCCTTTCTGTGGGAACGTCCCACAAGATGGAGTCAGGCACATCAACGGCCCCAGGGGCTCGTGTCTCAGGCAACATGGTTGCTTCCCAGACATTCCTGTTGGGTGTAGAAGGTTGTTTATGGGAAAACAGAATACAAGTACATTTGAAAATTGTTAAATCTGTGTGTCCTGAATGCTCTGCGCATTCAGGGAAAGATTCAACCAGTTAACAGACTTTGAGTAACACCAGCAGCCGCCGCTTCCTGGCATCATTCTCTTAGGTGTGGAGCAGTGAGTATAGGGAATCTAGCTGCGGATTTGAAGTGAACGTTTCAGGGAATCATTTATGAATTTTTAAACTAAAAATGTTGGCTTTAAGTTAAAGCCAAAATGAGGGCTGAGAGCTTCTGTTTTTCTTTTCTTTTTTCCCAAGTATTTGAAAACTGAAATTCTGTAAGAGATTATCTGTGAAATGCCTTTCTTTTATTACACCCATAAATTTCAGGAGTGGCTTTGATCAAGCCTTCTGCCATGCATGGTTTCTAAATCTTTTACTCATAAATTAATAACTTTAAAAACACTCATCCTATTTTTGTTGTAGTGAAAGAGGAAGTTTCTAAATAGTCAAAAGGGAAACATTGAAAATAGAACACAGTAAATGATAACTAAATTAGGGTATTTTTTTTCCAGCAAGAGCAATGCTCCATGCTGAAACTTGCCAGAGTATTTTAAGATTATTGTCTATAAAGCAAATATACCAGAGAATTGAGATGCTCAGAGGAAAGGCATTACAGAAATGCAAAGTATTATCAGTAATGCATACTATACATGGAACGATGTTTGTCAGTCCCTAATACATCAGTCAGAGGAGTTTAGTTTTCTAGGTTGTGTTTAGTGTTTAAAACAAACACACACACACACACACACACACACACACGCATGCACAGGCACATGCGCACACACACAAAACTTGCAAATCAAATGAGCTAACGCTCTGCCAACTTCCTCTAGATATTGACCCTGGGGGTCAAACTCTTAGGAAAATGATGCCTGGTTTTCCATCCCCCTAACTGCAGTCCCCACCAACAAGCAAGTCCTATCTCTAAGAGGGAGCTCGCAAAGAATTTCTCGAGAGAATATGGAGCTGCTTTGGCAACAAAATGCTCTCTGCAAAATGAGAAGAAAGAGTTGTTAACTGATGAGTCAATCCTGCTTTTATAGCAGTTTATCTTCGTGGTATTTCCAAGAGCATAAATGTTATAAAAAAGGAGAGACGGTCATGACAGGAAGAACACAGTAGAAAAAAACAGGAACGTTTAAGCCAAAAGCAATTTACTTTGCCAGTAACTGGTTACATTTCCTTTGTTTTATTATTATTGTTTCAAGAGTTGGGGTTGAGCTGAAAGTTTCCCACACCTGGCTCTGCCCTGACACGTAACTTGTCAGAACCCATAGTGAAGTGAACATATAAAAGAATGCCTGGAAATTCTGAGCTTCTAGACGCGTTAAGAAAACAAACAAACCCAAAAACCTTGTTTTGCTATGTTGTCTTAAAAAAAAAAAAGGTTCTATTTTATTAATACTTGACGGAGTTAAGAAGAGGAAAAAACAAAACATGCGGGTCAGATGTCAAAGTCGCCCGGAGCACCCACGTTCGCCGAAGCTCCCGGGATCAACACCAATGGAAATAGTAGTGACTTCACAAAGGCGCATACTTGTTAATTTCATGACGCTGAGTAAGAGGAACAGATGGGCAGTCAGAGAGGAAAGATTTTTTTAAAAACCACAGAGGTCTTTCACTGTTTAGGCAGAAGAGTCGGTGGCTTCCTGCAAAGGGGGAATGTGGATGGCTCTCTCGGTGTTAGAGACCTGTGCAGCATTAGTGGAAGCCTTTCACCTACCGCTGAGTCAGGTCGGCGGGGACCCTGCTCCATGTCAAGCCTGTAGGATGCTGGTGGATGCCCGAGATGGGCCCTAGCACCCATGTGCTATGTGGTATTTGGGTGTTTTTGTTTGGGGAAAGCTCCCTGGTAACTACCAGCCCACGTTAACCATATAGCTATCTCATTATGAGACAGAATGAATGCCTCTGTCTGTTAGAAGTTCCTTAAAACAGGGACTCCGGATAAAATCCAGTGGCCTGGGTTGGACTCCTTCTGCTACATGTAACCAGTTGCAAGACCTAAGACAAGTAATTTCTTCTGTGTCTCAGTTTCCTGGTCTGGAAAATGGGGATAATAATCTCCCCTTCCTGCTGGTTTGCTGCGAGTTTTAAATGAGTTATTATAGGCAAAGGGCTGACTGGCGCAGAGAAAGTGCTCAGTAAAGAGCAGCTATTCTTACTGTTTGTGTGTAGTATTGAAAACATTCATGTGAAGAGCATTGACTGAACGCCGTGAGTAAGCCCGGCCAGAGCTGGGCTGTGGATTATATACACATGTGAAAGTCACCATGCATTTATGGCTTCTCACTATTTATTTATTTATTTATCTATTTAATTTATTTAGTTAGTTAGTTACTTACTTACTTATTTATTTTGTAGTGGGACTGACTAGAGCAGTTGTGCTCTCAACAACTTTACTGCTGGCTCCCCACACTCCTGACCACCACCACACCATAAAGCATTTGTTTTCACTCGCCCACCTAGCAAATGATTTGTTCTCTTGACTCTGTGAGGAAAAAAAAAAAAAAAGTAGCCTGGAGTAACCAGAACTTTTACTCCCCCCAAATAGCCAGCCCCTCAATTCCAAAGCTTCCCCTGGGGTCTTATAGATCCCAGAGGTTTCAGAATATATTATGGGTCCCCCTCCCCCAGTCCTGCAAGCTCCATTCTCCCTGGGACTTTGAACATCTGGTCTTTGGGGCACTGGGGCATTGAGGACAAGATCACAGTCCTTCCAAGATGCAAGACACAGGGGCTTAATGGTCATCAGGAACCAAGAGCCTTGGGTCTTCTGTCTCAATTCACAGAGCAAACTTGCAAGTCTCTGGGTTATGTTCCCAGAGCTCAAGTGTAAATAGTGAAGGGAATGCGGTTTTACAGGTGCCTAGTACGACAGGTACGCACATGGCCAGGGTGGTGGGTTTGGCTCGTGAAGACTTGAAGGAGGTACCTGTGGGCATCTTTAGTTCCATCCATCACGTTTTCATTCACCAAGTTGATACTATGTAATGCCATTTCCTGGGTGTGTGCTGGGCAGGTGACAGAAGAATCCACATGGTCCTGCCCTTCAGGACTCTCCAACCGAGGCTAAAATAACCCCTAAACCACAGCTAAAATACCACGAATACCATGGCACCTTCCAGAAGAGAAAGCCAGACAAGGAAGGGAGAAGGGAAAGAAGAAGCGAGGTCTGTGAGTTTGAGGCTTGAGCGATCGGTGGGATTTGCCTAGCCTACCTGCAGTGTCAGCGACTTGCCTCTTTAGGAACAAAAGACTTTTTCTCTTGATCAGATCCCATCTAGAGTTAAGTTTGTGTGAGCAGAATATTAGGTGCTAGCCTGTTCTAAATTTATGATTCTCAGAATTTGCTGGGGAAGGGCATGTGCTTCTCTGGGTTCTGAAAACAGCTCAAAGAATGGAGAAAATAGACCCAATTTGAGGATGACCTATTGTCAGTTCCCGGAACCTCTGCCTGTATTTAAAACAGCCTGTTCAGTACAAGTTCTATCTAAAAGGCCTTTGGGATTTGAAGGCTTTCTGGAAAGAAATGCTTTTAGGTTTAAGTGGTTTTTTTGCCAAAATGTGAGGAAGGAGAGATTGTAGTTAACAAGTCTGAGAACAGAGGCGATTCTGTTTTGTTTCTTTTCGTGAAATGTCTCAGACCTACCCCACGTTCTGCTCCTATTCTGTCAGTTCTTTCTGCTGGGCTATTATTTTGATAAGGGACATGAAAGGACATCCTTCCCTCACGCTCATTAAAGTCTTAGCACTTGGGTCCGTTGTGGAAACACTTCTGTGCCACATGGAGTCGCGAACCAAAATAGTCCCCGCCCTGGCTCAGGGCTGAGGCTGAGGCCGGTTCATGGAAGGTGGTGGCAGGAGGCTGGGACAGGGGAGCAGGAGGTCAGGATCCACAAAACAGGCCCGATGAAATCACCAGCCCCGTGCAGGGCGGGGGAGAGAGCAGAGCCCTCCCTGCCCGTCTGGCAACTCCGGCAAAGTCCTCAGAGCTCATCCCACACACTCCGTGCTAGTCACTGCTGTGTGTTTACATGAGTAATGGAGCTGCGGGGGGAGGGGAGTTGTAAGCAGAACGCGGAGACTGGCAGCTCGCATTCGCAATCGCGTTCGCCTTGGGAGGGAAGCTGACAGCCACACCAAGTCAAATCGAGACTTCCAGGGACGTGGCCGGGAAGCAGTCACATGTTGTAGCTTTCAGGAGCGCAGACATCCTCAGACAGATGTTTGTCGACTGGAATGGGTAATCGCGACTTTCTCTTTGCTTTGATTTTTGTCTGGGAGTTTGTTTCCTCGTGATAATTCCAGGCTGGCTTTGGGGGCTGGACTTCTGGACACTCGTCTGCTGGGGGGTGTGTGGTGGGGAGGAGAGGACAGGGGGTTTGGGAGGGGGAGCCTGAGCCCCACAAGCCACTTTCTAAACTTTTGTCCAACTGGAAAGGCAGCTCCGCTTTCCTGAGCTTTCCCAGCAGCAGAGCTGTTATCCACAGTAGAAAAATCGAAGGAGCGGGACTTGTTCTGTGAGTGAGAGGAGTACAGTATCAGATGTCCCAAAACGCCTGGTTCACTGTGTGATGTCAGGAAGATGAGCAGCAATTAAAAGCGTCCCGAGTTGTTCGGAATTGGCACTGTTGTCATCCTACCTTAAAGCAATTAAAAAGTGTGGGTGTCTCGAAAAGGCTGGAAGAACACTGCTTGGGGTGTAATTCATTTGTTTGGAACTGTTCAAGGGCTTCTAGGTTAGTGCTTTGTTTTAATTTTGCTCAGCTTGGGTGACTGATGGAGCTCGGTGTGAAAGCTGATGCCGGACACTCGGAGCACTAGATAAACAGCCACTCTCTTTTTGCTGCTTTCTGCGTGGATCATAAAGGGATTCGAGCTCAGCATCAAGAATGAACTAGAACTTTGATTTTGCATCTTGTCTGTGGCTTTAAAAAAAATATACCCTTCACGGAATCAGGCCAACGCCAGTGTGTTCTTTGCAAGTTATTTTAAATAACCCTCGAGATCGTCATAAAAACTCCACTGGAAGGGAAAAGAGAGCATGCTGATTTGAATGTAGATGCCAGATTTGCTAAGATCTGGGACATGCTGGTCGCAATATTATTGTAAATACGTGTAAGACTAGCTTTCCGATTGTTATCATGAATGCGCTTTCTGTGCTCTCTCCCTACTTATTTGTATTCTATCCACTTGTATGGACCACAGTTTCAGAAAACGCTCGTGTCTCCACTTTTGAGGACAGAGGATTTTGAACACTGCATTACTAGGAGAGCGTAATGGGCTGGCAAGTCACCTAGGTTTCTGAAAACGAGATACAAAACAAAAAAGAATCATCTGGGAGCCTGGCTTAGGGTTGTCCTTCAGCTCAACATGTTTCTTTTCTAACAATAGGGAAGTGCATTTTCCTTATTATTGTCCTTGGGAGCCGAGAGCTTCGTTTTATGTATGCTAATCAGACAGGTTAGAGTGTGCTAGATTAGCTTTGGGAAGCATGTACAGAACCGTAGAGTCTATTAATACGCAAGCCTTCAGAGAAGGGAGCATAACGTGAGGGTAGGCTTGCACACCTGCGTGCCCTCCGAACAGGTTAGAGGGCACGTCTCTATTAAACACGCTTGGTCTCTCTTCATAAGGAAACCCATGCCAGTGAAAATGTACATGAGTTGTTCTTCATTTGTTTTCAGCGCCAAATCTTAAAGGCAGACCACGCAAAAAGAAGCCATGCCCACAGAGAAGAGATTCTTTCAGTGGTGTTAAAGATTCCAACAACAACTCCGATGGCAAGGCTGTGGCCAAGGTATGATCGTTCGCTTCCTGCTCTCTGTTTGGCTATATCTTATTTTTTTTCTTTTTTTTTTTCTTTTTTCCTTTTTTCTCTTTATCTCTCTGCTCTGGTGTCTTGGTGGCAGTTTTCAATTCAGAATCTGGCTTTGGTATTCACAGCTCTGGGTCTGTTCCCGCCACCTCCCCTCCCCTGGGTGGCTGGGGGAGGGGGGAGCGTAGGCATTTTTGATTAGTCAACAGAAAGACTTCCCACCTCCCAGTCTGGCCTGTTGGGTAAAGGACAGATGATTAAGCGCCCACGTCACTGAAGCTGAGATTTCATAGAAGGTGACACAATGACATAGTTTACTCTGCTTGTATCAAAAATAGACCAAGCTGAACCATCCTCTTTCTGAACGTGTTCATCTAAATATGTTGCAGAGATTAACAGAGGATGAAATTAGAAATGGCTAGAATTGCGTTTTTTAGTTCTGTTTTTCCAAAGTCACCTCTAATTTATCGTAGACTAAAACTGAAGATGTTTACCTGTATGGAAGAACAGTTACATGGATACAGGTACCGATATATGCAATTGTATCTCCTGAAAGATCTCTATTAACACAGAATGAAAATCCAAATTCTAAACTATTTCTCAGAGCCCAGGCCCATTTTGCCCAAGCATTCCTCGGAGTCCTGAAAGTGCACGCCCGAGGTTTTTAGCGCCATGGAGGGTGAAGGGTCACTTCATGTTTTTAGACTTATCTTTTTGACTTTTGTGGGGTTGGTCAGATTTGCACGGTTCTGTTTACCGGGTGTTTGCGCTTAGGTGTTGATTCTGTGCCAAAGGTAGCAATAACCCCTTTAGGACCCAAATTAAAGAACAGATTTCAACTGATCCTATGTTTCCAGATCCAAGGACTAAACTTAACGAAAATGGGAACATTTTCACTAGTGGTGACTTTGGAAGATTCTGATGTAGGAAAATAAGAATTTGGTTCTGTGTTGGCAGGCTACTATTACTCTGCCCTGTATGTCACTCCTCTTCCCAGTGTAATGAAGCCAACCCTAGACAGCCACAGTTTATAAATCTTATTTTTAGCAGATGATTGTTTTATCAGGAAGTGCTGAGGACTTTTTGGTTAGGATTGCTTTGTGCTTCCAAGAATGCAAAGGGTTAAGAAGACATCAACCAGTAGAAATGTGTATTTTCTGGCTACACACCGATCTATTTTCTGGCTACACACCGATCTGTCTTTCCCTAAAGTTATTTTTGTCCTGCTCTTTTGACCTTCTGCAAATGAGTGCACATGGGTACCAAGAATGACATTTTCTAGTAATTTGGACATCTCAGCTCTAGAACTACCTATCAGCTTGCATGGCCTCGAAGGATGTCAGCAGGAACAGTTTATTCCCTGTGATGTGGTTTGCAAGATACTGTAGGATGGAGTGAGAAAGTTTTAGGATCTTAGCCTTCAACCGAGCTTGCCCTGCTGCTATCTTAGGTTGGCCCCCTGCCCCATATCTCCACGGTGACATCATGTGTTTACCCCAGTATGTTTGCACCTGAGCCCAACAGGATGAATGAAGCTCCTTCCCATGTCATCTGGGATGCCTCTGGGAATTTTACAAAACTCATACAAATTGATCTGAAAGACCAGCACCTCCAATATTTCTCACCATGGAAGGCTGCCCAACAGTCACAGTAGGACCCACAAAACTGAAGAGAACAGGAGCCTGTTCTGTATTTCATGTTCACTGGATTCTTAGGCAGGATCGTAGTCAAACCTGGGTTTTCTAGGAGACCCTTTTCCCCTACCCCCATCAATGCTGCCGTTCAGAATCTTCACAAGGAGGTTCATCATCCTTCCATCATTGGTTTCAGTGGTGAGCGGATGAGGCACCGGCCACAGTCAGCCCCTGGGCACTGGTCTAAACGACCAGCTCTTCTCAAAGTCTTGGATTACAGTTCTGCCTTGGTCGCTTCCAACGGGTCTGGCAAGACCACTTCAACTAAAGGAAAGAGACTAGTAGGCATGGAGTATGGCGGGCTTGTGTGTTGACACCAGCACACAGATGGGAAGTCTCTACAAAATGAACAGGCCACCTCTGGGACCAGGACAACCACTAGAAAGGCATTTATGTCTTAAAGAGGTCTTTTCTCTTGAAACACTGTCATAGAGATTACAAGCCTGTGACCATCTGATCACTTGCTGAACTGGAAGCAATATTTCAAGTGACAGTTGGGCTTTATGACCAACACCTGTGTGACTGTGTTTTGCAAAAGTGTCTCAAACAGACTATTTCTAACCATGGATACACACCAGCTCCACACAGCAAAGCTCTCTAGACTGAGAACCTCCTGGGTTTGTGGTCTGCATGGCTGGAAGAGCAGTTCGAGTAATTTGCCTGTTGCCATCAAAAGGTTGTACTCTCTCAATGAAAATGTAAAAGCAGCTTTGCCAAACTCTGTTTTTCAAGGGATGGAGGATCTCATGGCTTTCCAAAGACAGCAAAAGTCACACGGGAAAGAGGCTACCAGTTCTCTGAAGATGTCTTGAAAGTGTCCAACCAAATCCTGCTGTTTCCCTGGGACCATCTTATGGCAGCTGATGTGGGCCCAAGCCCATTCATATGGTAATCTGTACAAGAAAAATCTTCTCAGTCCAGTCCTCTAATGGGAAACCCCCACAGATAGAGGGCAAATGACTTTTCACATTCTGTAGGCACTTTTGAAAGGCCAGAAGTATATTACAGGTGCTTTATACTCAAAAAGGAACAAAAAGAGGGAAACAATGGTGTGCCGTATGTTCTTTCCCTTAAATCACAAATATCCCTTTGATATTTCACAAATGTGATACTTTCATTATTTTCACTATGTTTCCTCCAGTTCCTCAGAACCACTCCCAGGAATTATCCTTCCTGCTTCACTGGAGGGAAGATGAGGGTCTCCTAGCAAGTTAATGACCACATCAAAATTAGACTAGCTTCTTCTTTCTTGCTGGTTCATCATACCTTGCTGCCCCCGTTGAGGCTGGATTAGTTATAACTCAGTCCAGTGAAGGGATGTGGTTAATATCAAATAGGTGGTGGTTCACTGAAAACATTAAATGTGGATTCTTTAATTAGCACTTCCTCAATCACTTTAGAAACCCCAAAGCTCTTAGTGAATTCAACAAGTAGAAGGTGTTCAGGTTGGGAAAAACAGATCTAGGAATTAACTGTCACCATCCAAATGTTGGGCATTTTCAAGATCAACATGAAGACCACCTCCTGTTTTTAAAATTGCAGGAGATTAAATTGTTAACTGAAAAAGAGAATATTTGGGGTAAATGTGAAAATATGTAGAAAGGAAGTTGGCCAGGTCCTAACCAGAAATAGAGTAATAGCCTAAAGGGCTCCTTTATGTTAACTCAAGAAATGTATGGAGCTAGCCGGAGAAAGGAAACCACTGCTCACCTCTTACCTCTTACAAGGCATCTGTTTGTCCCCACCCCCCAGCCCCAAAGAGGAGAAACCTGCTGGCTCACCCACCAAGGTTCAAGATGGAGTTCAGTAGGTGGTAGCCTGGCTTGCCCAGGAGCCTTCTCTACAAAGCAGGGAGTCTGAATGACTTTGGACCTGGTTTGTGCACCTGGTCCATGCTTTCCTTCTATTTCTGGATGCTTCTGCACAGTTTGAGGCAGAAGGTTAGGCAGCCTTCTAGACCTTAAGGGAAGGCTCATACTTCCTTAACAGTGGTGCTTCTGACCTCATAATATAAATAATGGCCCATGATCACTGCAAGTTTAAGACTCAGGCTGTTTTATATGCAAATCTTGTATCTGCTCCTGTTTGTGCAAAACCAGGATTTAGAGTGAGGCCCACCTGAGTCCAAAGCCAGAGTTCTGACCCCATGAGCCAACTACAAAATACATAACCTCGCCGAGCTTCATTTTCCTCAACTATAAAATGGAGCTAGATGCCTCCCTCTGATGATTGTTGTGAACATTTTGTGGACTATAGGAAGTCCACAGCACTGTATCCAGCTCATTGCTGGGCCTCAATTGATACTGGTTTCCTTCCCTTTGCTCAATATACAATAGAAGGAATGGAGCCCTTCTATGCTTTGGAAACCACCTAGTTTTATCTTGTATTCCTCATTTGATAGATCACGTTTCTAAGGTTTTATAATGCCTGGTGATAAGATGTGCTTTTAATTGGAAGTGTATTTTGACTCGATTCCATTTTTTTATGAGTGTCAGTAAATTATGGTGTTGATTACCACAAGAATGAGACCACCTGGCTTCAGATCCCAAGCTCACCGCGTACTAACTTGGACATGATCCTTTGGCTGTCATTCATCCCCTCTGTGCCTCAGTTTCCTCATCTCTCACGCAAGAATAATCACGTGCCTTGCTAGAGTTGCGGACATAAAATGAGATAACACCTTAAAAAGTGCTTAGAACAGAGCCTGGCTACATCGTAAGCACTCACAAAAGGCCAGGGCAATGCAGATTAAAACTGGAATGATTTTCTGATTTCAAAAGCCATTAAATTAGAGATTTCATCAGAACTTGAGACTCGATCTAAAATTTGGCAGTGAGAAATGATGACAACATAAAGTTTCACAGGATGTTCACCTTAATGTAATGTGACAAAGTACTCAAGTTTGAAAATATTGTAAGTAAAAATTCTACATGGAAAAGTGTTTTAGTCCCATTTGCACAGCCCCTTAAAAATTAAAATCTTATCTGGAAGCCCAGTTGAATGAGTTGTACAGGAAGTTTTATTTTTTTCCAGAACCAGTCTAAAGATATTAACCTCGCACGTTCGCTTGAGAGAATAAGTTAAAGAAAACCCTTGCAGGAGGATACAGTTCCCTTGTATAAATAAACACAGCCTTTTATATTCTTAAGGCCTAGAAAGGAGATGCTGAAGGGAAAGAGAAAGAGGGGTCAAAAATCTGAAATGGAAAACAATGTTGAATATGTGGGACATTTTTATTCATAACATTTCCCCAGCACTTGTCCTATTCTCTCCGATGTTAGATATGGAGATGTAAAGAATATCAGAATGTACACATTCCCCATGGGCTCACTTGAACTCAAAGTCTGACCCTTTGTACTTTCCCCTTTTACAATTAAAATAGCTCAGCAACTTAGCGTTATATTTAACAACCATCAAAGGCCTCTTGTAGAACATGGCAGTGAACAGGGAACATTAGGTTAGCCACTCAGTTTGCCGAGTTCCGTATTCTCCTAGAGTGTGGAAGGAACAACATCTGGCATGTTGGCCGCCATTAATTTTTTAATTATGGCGCTTTCCATTACTCGTTGTCGGTTTTTAGCTGACCTCTACTCTTTCCTTTGTGGCAAGTTAATATCGCCTATTACATTCTCAGAGCTGACCAAAAAGCCATTAAAGAGTGGGAATCTTTTGTTTCCTACTGAGGATGTATCTGGGCATCCCCCTCAAGTAACAGAACCCACCTTGCTGGTGTTCCTGATGCCAACATCTGCTGGCATTGACATGTTCTTTTCAGGTGGCAAGAAATAGTAGCAACAAGAAACGTTTACTGTGAAGAAATAAACTTTCTTCCATGTTGATTCAAAGTGTGCAATATGGGACTATTTATTAAGAAGACACGATTTTGTTCAATGACATTAACAGATGGTGCCCTTTGGGAAAATAAAAGTGTGTAAAGAGGCAAAAGAATGGTTCCACCAGACGGGGACACTGTTTCTGGTTTCCTATCAACATACTTGCAAGGACTAGAAGGCTGGCGTTGTTTGGCAAACTATGGCCCCTCACCACCTGTTTCTATAAATAAAGTTTTATTGGAACCCAGCCATACCCATTCACTTCTACGTCTGTGACTGCTTCTGTGCTAGTTGAGTGGTTGCAACAGAGATGATCTGGCCCCACAGCCTGCAATATTTCCTACCCGGCCCTTTACAGAAAGTTTCCACCTGGTGATCTGAGACAATTCATACTCAGTGTTGCCTCTACAAAGCTACTTCAGGGCAAAGTTAATTTACTGGCTCCCCCCTCCCACACAGTGAAAGCTGTCACTGGCTGTGTCTTTGTGAGTGCTCCAAGGTGGTACTTGACTTGACGTGGTGTATTTTTTCCCCTTTTCCAGGTGAAATGTGAGGCCAGGTCAGCCTTGTCCAAGCCGAAGAATAACCACAATAACTGTAAAAAAGTCTCCAATGAAGAGAAACCAAAGGTTGCCATCGGTGAAGAGTGCAGAGCAGATGAGCAGGCTTTCTTGGTGGCACTTTATAAATACATGAAAGAAAGGAAGACACCAATAGAACGGATCCCCTATTTAGGTTTTAAACAGAGTAAGTATGCTTGTTTTCATTTCTGAAAGATCAAAACTGCTGCTGTTCTTTAAATTGGGAAAAAAAATTTTGACTCAGGGTTATGTCGCAATCCTAATCTGGGGATGGTGCTTTCTCTCTGTTTATACTAAATCTACAAATCATCCAGCCCAGGAATTTTTCTCCCTGACCCTTTCCGCTACACTGTTCCCTTCTGGGGCAGTTGCAGTGAGATATTTATAGGCTTGAATCCACTGATTATGACTGGAAATAGACATGTTGAAAGTTTCTCATTTTCTGTTTTGTCAATCTTGAGAGTCTGTAACGCCTTTCTTCTGAGATAATAATATGACGTCACTTTATCAGGCCCAGATGTTGCCTGCAAAAAGGCAGCTTTAAAGAGGAGGACATTGAAAGGTGGACAAAACAACCAGAAAGAGAAAACGTATTTCCTAAGCCCCAAATTTGTTAAGAGAGAACAAAAACCTCACTTCTGAGGAAACACAAAATACCCAGATTTGAACCGAAAGCCCAATTTTGGATTACATTTAAGCATCGTAATGTGTTTTTAAGTAGAAAAGGAAACTCGCAGCTGAGCAGAATTCCATAGAAAAAAAAAGAGAAGAAACCCAGATCCGGTCCTGATTTCACAACCGAATATATATTTTGCCTCTGTCTGGATTTTGTAGCACACAAAGCAATGAGCCCCTGGCTTGAAGTAGTATTTTCTCCAAATGTATCTTCCTAGATTAAAACCATGTGTCATTTTGATGAAGAATGTCAAACCTGTATGTTTTACATAACAATTTACATACCTAATAGCAATTGGCACTGATTGCAAGAGAACACTCGCAGCCATTATAAACTTATATAACTACGAATGATTACAATGTTTGTCTGAAAACTGGTTGCTTGAAATAGAAGTAAAATTAATGTACTGTGAACAGCTTTGTTGCATTATGCATTGGTTCAGATTAAATCAAGGCCGAGGCCGGGCTCCTGATAGCTTTGAAATAGTGCAAGGTTCAACGAGGCTTTTCCAACATGTTGTGTCAAAGAGCTTTTTTTTTTTTTTTTTTTTAAATTTTATTCTTCATTTCCCTTACCAAGGCATTTCTTGAAATTCAATTTTCCCCTCTTGTAAAAGAGTCAAATCCATAGCAGTCCCATTCCATGATGTTTGGGACAAAGGAAGAAGGTTGCCAGCAATTTGGCATAATTGTTTAACAGCATCAACGTACGCAAACCCTGCAAAGGGAGATGTGTCCTAGAAGAGTATATATTCAAAACATCACACAGGCAAGTTAGGGGACTAAGTGGACTCAGGACTCGAGTCTTCTGTGAATGAGTTCTTCCTTCCCTTTGATCTGTTATGTCGCTGCAACCTCAAGGGTAAAATGGTATGTCTTCTTACTCATTACAAGGCACCACGTGTTAGTGAAATACGGTATGGGTTCTTAATATAGTGCTGCCTTCAGACATTCTGTTAAAAAGGTAATCGTGTATAAAAGTGGCTGGTATTTCTTGATTATGATAAGTTCTTATCTGAAGGAAGCAGGATATAGTACCCTTTAATCAATAGCTTCTTTCTAAGGGTTGAACAAGACCAACCCTAATTTTGAAATCTCACACTTGTCCCCAAGGATGCTGTTAACTTAGCTTCCCTGGGTGTGCTGATGGCAATAGGATTAAAACTGTGTTGTCCTTTATCCCCAGAGTAGAACCATTTCCGTATTTGTGACTGTTTCTTAAGAAATATTTTAAGTGGTAATAATATATCCTGTTGAATGCCCTTTGGCAAATTGTTTCCTAAGAACTTAGCTCTCTGGGGTACTAGTGTTTTGGGTTTTTGTTTTTGTTTTTTCTCTTTCTCATTGAAAACAAAACAAAACAAAATGTTTTGATTGACATTTCTTGGAAGTATGTTAATGCAATGCTTATCTAAATACTTATTGTCCCTCTAACAGTTAACCTTTGGACTATGTTTCAAGCTGCTCAAAAACTGGGAGGATATGAAACAGTAAGTGTTTAAGCAACTTAAATGAAATAATTTTGCAATCTAACTCCCCCACCCCTTCTCTGACCAAAACGGAGAAAATAAAAAGCTAACCGTCCCTGACTGCCTCCTCAAATGTCTCCACACTTTTGGGGGTTTATTGGGCCGCTTTTGGAAATGATCCCAATTAGTTCCAGGTTTGGCAAAATTGTAAACTTGTCGTAAAAACTACAAGTGGAAAACATATGTAACTCTCCCCTGTCAGGGAAATTAGTTGGGTCTGTAATTTTTTCCCATGTTGAGAAAGGGCTATTATTGTACAACAAGCCAAGATTGCATAAAAGAAATTTCCCTTGGCAACATACCTGACATCTGTTCATGTCTAATATGGGAAATGTATTAAAGGCTTTCAAAAGTAATCAGTATTGGCCATTAAGGAATAGAATGCAGCAGAATCTTCTCTTATTCTAGGGCAAAGAAGCTTTATTAGACAAGGGTCAGTGCCGCATAAACAGGAAGTTATCAAACTTACTCAGAACAGGCTCTGACACTCTTTATCAGCTAATTCTAACTGACAGGAACGGGTTATTTTTAGCCCACAGGAAAATTTGATGGCCACGGATTTTACAACATGTATTTCGAACCAATAAAACGTTAGAGCAACAAACTAAGATTAAAATCTTGAAAGAGGAAGAAAGAGCTGTATTAATATAGCACGCAGAGATGAAATCTGTAATAAAATCAATTGACAGAGGAAGATGTCGTCATTGGAAATATTTTCTCCTCCACACAATGATCAGATTAAGTTGTGCAGTTTCTTCTGCAATTGAATAAGAAATTATTTTTTTCTTTCTTCATGAAGTAACCTGGAATATCTCTGTATCATAGTAAAATGACAGTAAGAGACACAGAGTCAAGAAAATGAAATTCATTTTTAGTCCCACCATAATCACCAGTGTTTCTTGCCAGGTATAGCATATTGTTTCACAAACTAATATAATGGTTTGATGTCAGGGATTTGGAATGGGGAAAGATGGCAAGCATGATGTGATTCGGATAATCTGGTATTTACTGTAGAGATACCTGCTATGAATTCTGACTCAGAACTCTAAGATGGGAGTAAATGTGTGTGTAAAATGTTTATTTAAGACCTGGGATCTACATATCCATTCATAAAGCAATACAATGCTCATATGAAGTATTATAAAATGTGTGTTTCATAGACACAAATTTACTTAAATATTTGTTTGACCAAGCACCCTCTGTAAAATAAATAATACGATTTTTCACTTGGTTGGATCTGTGGATAGAACAAAGAGATTGACTTCTTGCCAAGGTGGCTCATAGTTTTGCAAAATCTTAAGCTAATTATAGCTTTTGTCCATATGAAAAAGATAACTTATTCAGAGCTAGTCTCATGGATTTAGGAGCCCACCCCATAGCCTAGATTTTTAAGTCTAATGCTTGATTTAAGAACAGGAATACACATTTATATGAACTGCAGATAAGTTACGTGATACTGCACAATATTATGAAATCTCTTTTTAAACCCAGAAATGTATTGTTGTTTACTGATAGGGAGAGTGCCAACAAATTCCACAGAATCCGTTTTTCCTGCTTTTGTATCTTCTGTATCCTCCCAAAGATCTGTTTTTCTCCACGCAGCAGCAAGTGGGTGTGGAATACACAAAAGAAACTTCTGATAAATTTCAGGGCACTGGCAGTATTCTGAACACATAGTATTTTTTCTCTTGCTGAATGAGTGAAGTAACAAATGACCACGCAATCAGCAAATCACCGGAACACGTATTTAATAAGTCTTATGTGTTCACGGCATTGTGGGGGATCCTCTGGAGAATGCACATGTATCTAGGACAGTGGTTCTAGTTGCTTGCCGTCCAGGAGAGACAGTGATTATAATGAAGAGACAAGGTGGAAAAAGATCCATTTGGCGTTCAGGTTAAGGACGATTTCATTTAGAAACAAGGGAAGAAGACTTGTGGCTCTCCTGCCTTCTGAGCAGGATTTTAGAGAATATTCGGAATTTAGACGTGAATGATCACAGCCTTCCAGGAAGAGAAAGCCAGATGGAGAAATAAAAATGTGGAGGTAGAATGATGTTGGACGTAGAGAGTTGGAGTAACATAAAGTCGGGTGGCCAGTTGGCTGGGATGCATGACCTCAAAGGCCAGTCCAGAGAGGATGGAGCCCTGTGAGAAAGGCTTTTGGATGGTAGCCCCTGGAATTCTGTAGGCTGGCTGGGGGCGGGGTGGGGGTGGGGTCAGTGACGCAGAGAAGATCGATAACAAGCTAAGTGTTATGTTTTGCCCCTCATTCTGCCGTCACTGTAGTGTAGGTGGAGTGAAGTAGAGAGAGGCTGGGATGGGGGGGCATCTGGGACACCAGATTGATATCTGCTTCCCATCTGGTTATGTACGAGTAGCAAGCCTCTTCAGCCAAGCCGCAAAGAGAACTGGCAACCTCTGGAATTGCTCCTTCCCTCCTCTATTTACCCATCAACTCCCTCATTGTTCATTGGGTCACTGCCATTCTTCACCCCCAATTTTTTCATCTACTCTGAGACAGTGAATCTACTTAGCCTTGTTAGCTATAAAATCTACATCCGGGGTCATAAACTAGATGAAGCTGGTTGGTAGGATTTTTCCTTCCTTCTTCTTCCCCTCTTTCTTCTCCCCTTCCTTTCCTTTTTATTTTTTTTAATGCTTCATACTACCTTGCTGTCCCTATAGGCACTGCAGTTGGCTACTCCCACGCTATGTCACAGCTTTTGAATCCCCCAAGTACAGAATACATTTTTCGATTGGTATATGTTGACCAATAAATGAAATTAGATGTTCAGCGATGATTCAGTTTTGAAGCTGCTCCAGCAGATGTATGCATAAGATCCCGTCTGAGGACTTAAGTTGTCATCGCTGTGTTATTGAAAGACATTTATCTGTAAGATTATCTGATAGCAGAAGCACATGTAGACTTGTCATTAGAGCTCAAAAGAGATCTTGGAATCTTCTAGACCTGTGGTTCCCAGAGGCCACTCGAAAACTAGGGCTCAGATTTTCAAAGGGGGACCTTTCAAGTATATGGATCTGTCTAGACCTCCACACTGAGACATTAACTGCAGTGGGCCCTGGGCCTAAGAACCGGAGAATCCTTTTTTACAAGCGCTCCGGGTGATGCTAATTCAAAGCTAATGGTAACAGTGACTGTTCCCACCTCACCTACTGGCTCTTATGGCTCCTTGCTGCACAGTGTGGCCCCTTCTTTTTTTTTTTTTTTTTTTTTTAAAGATTATTTATTTATTTATTTATTTATTTGACAGAGAGAGATCACAAGTAGACAGAGAGGCAGGCAGAGAGAGAGAGAGTAGAGAGAGGGAAGCAGGCTCCCTGCTGAGCAGAGAGCCCGACGCGGGACTCAATCCCAGGACCCAGAGATCATGACCCGAGCCAAAGGCAGCGGCCTAACCCACTGAGCCACCCAGGCGCCCCAGTGTGGCCCCTTCTAAGTCAAGCATCCAAGGTTAGAAAGTTGTCTTCACGCTATTACTAAAGAAGCCTGCCAGAATATTACCATTCCTTTGGCCCCAAAGCAGCACAAATTTTCCAGTGAAGGTTTTTCCATCCATGATAAGCCATTTTCATTTTGAATGAGGGAAAGTATAGGGTCCTTACCTTTTTTATGTTTTGCAAATTGGCCTTGGTGCAGAGAAAGATACTTGTCTTGCTCCGATCCAGACCCTCATTTTACAAGTGAGGAAACTGAGGCACAGTGAGGCGAAATGAGTTCAAGGGGACATCGCCAGCTTCTTCAGATTCTGACTTGCTGAGAGCTTTCCGTGCAGCTGTCACAGCCTCCATCGCATCACTGGAAGGAAAGGGGTGCATAAATGACCATTCTTTATGCCTACAATGCTTTCTCCCTAGTTTGGGTGATATATTGGGAAAAGCCTCTAACGGCCTACCATCATTAGTAGCATCTTTTAGTCGGGTCTTTATACCTGGCCTGAGCCTTACCTAACACACGAACTACTAGCTGAGATTTTTATCTGATTCTTGAGAAGAACGCGTGGAGTTAGGAGATGGGTCAAGAGGTCTGTGTGATGTAAACATTCAGTAATAATAAAAAATTGCAAGTTTAAAATTTGTAGATACATCTCTTCTGCTGTTAACTTGTGACTGGATAAAGACATCTCTCTGGAATTCCTTCTGGTTTTAAAAAGAGGCCATCTTAATTGGCTTGTTTTTGTTTGTGGTTATAAACTATTCCAAACCTTCTGGTTTGAATTGCGGATTATGGATTATTTCATCGCAGTCCTTCACAACCCTCAAATTGAATTTAAAAAAAAAAAAAGAGGAGCAGAAGTTTTATTTTAAGCCTTTAGAAGCATTTGACTAATGGCTATATTCAGTTCTCTTGGCCTCCTCTGCCTTTGCTGGAAATGAATTTTGTGTCTCTGCATCCTTAGGTTTCGAGACCGTAAATGTATTGAGTGGATTTGATTCCCTAAAAAACAATATCCCCACCTTTTGACTGGTTGGCAGTGAGGCTCCTTCCTTTACAATCGTATATCTAGCTTCTCCTCCCAAACATTTCAGAGCGGGGTCACCTACAGTTGAGGAAGCAGATCTGGATACAGTTGCGCTGATGAGCTAAAGAGGTCTTCACTTCAGTGTCTGGTGAAGCAATTAAAGCGTGAAGAGTAGCTTGGGGTATTACCAGGATGCAGTGTGTGGAGGGTGGTTTGCTAAAGTGATTTCCATTTGGCTAACCATGTGATGGTGAGCCAGAGGCAGTATTTGGAGAGAAGGTAGAGTAGGGAAATGGGTCTTGAGAAAATCATATTCTAGAGACAGAGGACCATGCAAGCGGTACCTTCCAAGAATGCCAGTTTAGCAGCTCCGTCTGTCCCCATGGCTGAGACAGGACCATTATTTCTCATCTGGAGGAAGAGGTCACATGGCTTCTTGCTGGAAGGATTAGGCTTTGATACCAGATTCTGGCTTTGACATCATTTCAAGACATCCTCTGAATCTAACCCTAGTACTCTGGATGGACAAAGCCTCTTGCTTAATTCAGAACTCTTGAGGCCAAAGATGATGTCATGTAGTTTTGAAAGGCTCCAGTTCCTGGAGTACTACCAGGAAAAAAAAGTCATCTTCCTTGAATTCAGTCCGCCCTCAAGGTGTCCCGAGAAAGAGGCTGTTTCTCTGAGCAGCCTGGGCAGCATTGCATGCAGGCAAATGTTCCTTTTGACTTCACATCTGCTACATTCTTAAGCCATGGACACACTGTCCTGCAAGATTTCTGATTGCTGTTTCCTAACCAGGCCACAAAAATTCCAACATTATTTCATCCCTGCAACCTCGAAGGTAAAGAAACCAAGGCTCCAATGCCATGTCTTAGGTTAAAATTGTTACCCAATTTTTTTTTTAATAGCAGGATATTTTCATCAAATAAGCAATAGATGGGACAGATTCCTTTCCCACCCCCTGGACCCATTTTCTTGGCAGAGATGTGGAGGGTTAGTTTCAGGCCACCTTGCATCCTAAAGAGCAGTTTGAAAACCACTACATTTGGAAGAAATGAACATACCTGAACATAATAGGTGTGCAGTGCTCTTCACAGTTTTTTGGGTCTTGCCCATACCAGGGAAGGGAGTAACTGTCAAGTTGTCTTCAAAGTGAGATGAAGTCTCCACACACCTAGGCTGGTTTGCTTCCCTTGAGTGCCGTCTGCTCAGGTTTTCATCTTGCTTTATGGTTAATCATATGAGGTTATGCTTCTTGCTAAGTTACAAACCCTTGAAGGTAGTAACTTCTCTTTCTTTTCATGATATCTCCCCACCCTCAACCCTCCATCCTTTCCATCTTTCCTCTCCACACCTCTGTACCTGGCCCAGTGCCCTCAATGGTAGCCAGTAGAAGATGGATTGAGGTCAGGAATCCCTATCATTTAGGTGAGGGTCTTGCAGGAGATGACAAGGGAAGTACAATTCAAGAAAAATAATTGCTTGTATGAATTTGGCCATTTTCTTCAGGAAACAAAGAGCCAGAAATTCTTTGTATCCTTAAAAACCTACAATAACAGAAGGTCAAGTAGAAATGTGACCATGACTGGGAGGCTCCAGCTTAACCCAAGAGCTAGTCAGACTCACCCCATGGCTGGATCAGACTATTTCCAGCTGAGTGGAACTGGGGGCTAGACACTATGAGGCAGACACTAGTTTTGCCCCAGTGGGTTTTAGAGATAACACACATTCGGGGCAACAGAATA
Source organism: Enhydra lutris kenyoni (assembly GCF_002288905.1). Classification (NCBI taxonomy): domain Eukaryota; kingdom Metazoa; phylum Chordata; class Mammalia; order Carnivora; family Mustelidae; genus Enhydra; species Enhydra lutris. The sequence continues at coordinate 17,122,311 of NW_019154096.1, forward strand.
AAACCTGAAGCAAATGCATACTTCGGCATAAGGAAAGCATATTAGTACAGGAGACACATTTATACAGGTGGGAGCACAATGCCCAGTAGCTTGGTCAGGAGGAGTTCTCGTGTTCTTTCCTCTCTCCTTATAGGGCTGTGGGACCCACAGTGGGTTTGGACAACAGGGGGAGTTAGACATTTCTCACTTTAAAGCCTGTGGACAGCGTTTGAATTAAGAGCACATCTGGACACAAAAAATGGAGAGGCATACCCAGGAGAACTGTGTACTTAAAAACATAAAAGCATTTAGCAGTTGGAAAGAGCACATTTTATGACTTTCCTGTGGAAAGAAAATATCTCAAAATGGCCTGATTCATCCAGGCCGGCCAGTGGAAGCTCGGTAAACAGGGACCACTTCCTGGAAGGCCCAGCCCTTGTCTTCGCTCCGGATCAACTCTTACTGGTAAAAACTGTATTTAAACCCAGAACTTACTAGAAGGGGCTAACACAGACCACTAACCAGCTGTGCATGGCTTAACTAATGCCAAGTGATACTGGAGGCTGGCCCCTGCTGCCACAGTTTCAGTCCTAGCATGAGGAAGATTATTTTCCTCCTTTTGATAATTCATTATTTATTCTTAAAGAAGTTTGTCATTTCTGTGATAGGCAAGTGTTGAACAGGGTACTACCCCCAAGTCCAGAGGATAGGTGTAGGAGTGGGGGCATGGTCAGTTTCCATATATTAAATATCCCATCATCGGTGGTCTTTCATTCATTACACTTTTCACAACCTGTATTATTTTGTTTATCTGTGTAGTCCCTTGTTTATGTTTGGTAATCCTCCCCAACACACACACACAAACACACACACACACACACACACACACACACACTAGGATGTGGTCATGTTGGGTGTTGGATCTGGTTTTCATTGTTGCATCCCAGATGCTAGCACAGCACCCAACAAGTGGGAGATGTTCAAGAAATATTTGGTGAATGAATGGCTGAGTGAATGGATGGATTCCAGTATAACTGAGACTTATCTGTGATTCATTGGTGAACATAATAGTGAACCTCTGTTCTAACTAGATACACACGTGGTCAGGGTAAAAGGAGCATAGTATTACTGGGTGGAAGTAAAATCTCAAAGCACTATGCCTAACCCATCCCCTTGGATTTTTGCTGACCTTGTGGCTGTGCTATTTCTTCACTAGTAAGAGACCCACAGCTCAAAGTCGAGACCTTGTAGCAGAAGCTGTGATTTCCATAGCCCTCTACTCACGGGAAGCACAAGGTCCCTAGATTCTGCATTAACACCCTGCTACACATGTGGGCTGTTCACCAGCTCATTCTGATGGGGAGGCTGTTTCGATGTAGTGAAAAGGAAGCCTGCTCTTGGGATCATAAGACATTTGTATGAGCCCTGGTGTGACCATTCCACTGCTGTGTGTCCTTGGGCAAGTTGGACAAACTCTCTGTGTCTTTCTTCATCTGTGATGAGATTCCTGTAATCGACCTCACAGGCTGAAGGGAGAATGAAATGGTGTCACGCTTGTGATAGTACTTCATAAAATATGAAACAGTGCACAGAAGAGATATAAGGATGACAAAAGGGATGATTTCCTCTGAAGTGCATGCAGAGACAGACCTGTTTTCTGGCCCTGCTGGACTCCCCAGGGCCCACACACCTCATCTGAGGGAGACAACTATGGAGGTGTGTTTCAAGGGGCCTTGGTGTGCTAAGGGCTTTGAGGAATAACAGAAACACGTGGGAGGGGATCCATTTTCGCTCCTTCCCTTACATAGATCTTGACTAGATCAGCCTGAAAGTGTACTATTTCAAAGATTAGAGGGAGATCGTAATTAAATATAAAATAATTACTGAAATGTGTATTTTGAGTGTTTTGAAAGGGGCTTGAAACCATATATTATCATCTAAACCAAGCTATAAATGAAAGAGGATATCTATTTTTAGTCATACCTGCCAGGAGATGCAAGAGGTGGTTCTGTCAAGAGAGAACTATTGAAACTCATTGGTTCAAGAATGCTTCCTGGGAAATTGAACAATGCAAACCTCCCATTGTCTCAGGGTCGAGAAGGGTTTATAGAAATAAAGGGGTTTTTATATAAAATGGAAAAGGTGCCATTTACCCTGTAGTGTTTTAACCACCCCTCCCCTCCTCCTTAGAATACAGGGACAGAGCCCCTGTTTGCGGATTGAGATCGCTCCCCACCTCCCCAGGGCTTGCTGCCTTTAGCCCCTAAGTGAAGTCGGCTTGCAGCTCTGCCAGTATATTTCAAAAGAAGCCCCGGGGCGATTGTAGCCACTGCCACTGCCACTGCCGTGGGCACTTCTGCCACACCCTGCCCACCCCCCGCCCCCGCCCCGCACATTCCAATAACAGAGTTTTCCTGTAACTCCGTTTAGAAGCATTCACAAGGACCTCAGAATGGGCTCTGTCTCCTCCTTGCAAGGAAATACTAGACTTGCTCGGATGTAGTAAATGACGTGGTTTCCCCAGATTAATCATTTGCCAGATCATGCATCTGTTATTTTGTAAAATCTTAATTTATGTATAAAAATAAAATTAAAGAAAGTGATTAAACAGGGCCGTAGTATGCTGTTCTGTAGACTGTAAGCTGCTCGGGTTCTAGTCACCCATCTCCCCAGTAGACATAGCTTGCATTTTCATTTTGGAATTTGTTCGTTTTCCTAGTACTGGATGGATCGCCCAATTTCCTGACCTAAGGGAATAAAAATAAACAGGTTGCAACATATACAGTTTCAGATTTGGGTTTTGTTTTGGTGGTTAGAGGAGCTGGCTGGCATAAAAATAAAGCCGGAGATGACTGCAAATTCCATAAGCAATTGGAACAATTGAATTAGTCTATGTAGTAATTTTATTTAGTGTTTGAAGTGGTCAACACAGCACACAGGTCAAAAATCAGAAGATACAAAAGCAGGTTTGGTGAAAAGCCTCTCTCTTTTCATATACCCTTGGCCGCCCATTCCCCTTAAGCAACCAGTGTTCATTCTGATTCATTTAAACTGATGCATTAGCTAAAATCTTATTTTATTTTGATGCTTTATCAACCCAACCTAAAGGATCAGAGTAAGAGTTTGTTCCTGGGGAGGGGGGTGGGGAGGTAGGGAGGATAACTACGTAAACTAGCCAGGGAGATGCCTTAGAGAAAATGCTTTAAGGGTGACACTATATAGCACCCAAAGCAGAATTCCACATTTATTGAAAAGAAAAGTACCACGAGTGAGATCCCCCTGTGAAACCCCGAGTCTCCCCACATGCTCATTTGGACTTTTCTGTCTCTGGGTTTCCAGAACAGACTGTCCTCTTCTGCCTGTTGCATATGTACTGAATCCTGGCCCTGTGAATCTCTTATGATGCAAGATTGAATCTCCCATTGCCATCTTTTCAGATAACAGCCCGCCGACAATGGAAACATATTTATGATGAATTAGGCGGTAATCCTGGGAGCACCAGCGCTGCCACGTGCACCCGCAGGCATTATGAAAGGTAAGAACCCCTCTCCTGGAAAGTCCTTGCCTAATTAAAAGCGTGTTCAATGCAAGAAGCTTCTTGTGAAGGATAAGATAAGGGGAAGTCTGAAGGACCTTTCTGGAAATAGAAAATATCCTCTGGCATTTTAGCTTGCATACTGTCTTGTGATTTTTTTAGGGGACATGGCTTTCTCAGGTTACTGGGGCTAAAATTAGATGTTCTTTTGGTTTGATTTTATCCTGTGGCCACCTATTTGACAATACCTTTTTATTTTTTTCCCCACAAGCCTAGATTATTCGATACGTTCTCCGTAGGTTCATTTGCTGTGAGAACCTTCCACTTCTGGAAATCCTAATTCTGCACTGTTACCATGGGGTTACCATGAAACCGTATTGACATTGAAATGGTTTAATGTTGAATGTACTAATATTGAAAAGTAAGCACTGCTTTAATAAGAAAATTGGCCCCAGATAAGATCCATTGGTTTTTCTCCCCATCTTGGTATTTCTTTCTTCTAGGGCTATGCTTTTGACCAAGAAAATCCTTTCTTGCCAAGCTTTGCATAGTTCAGTTTTCTAACACTTGCAGCTTCTCTCAAAAGGTGATGATCATGCAAATAAGAGGTAATGTGCTATGAAGGTTGTCTCCACAGGAATGTTCCCTTTTTGCATTAGGACCGTTGTTGCCCACAGCAGTGCGGGTCTGTTAGCAAATTCACACGTTATCCTTGCTCTCCACTTCCAGGCCATTCTTAATTTGTTAGGGTTGCGCCAACTTCTTCATCCCTGGCATTTCATTTCCCCGCTGACATGTTGACTGACTCAGCAACCTGGTTTCAAATTCAGAGCTTGTAAGATCCAAGCAGAGGGGTGTGTGTGTGTGTGTGTGTGTGTGTGTGTGTGTGTGTGTGGTGTGTGTCTGTCTGGCTGTGTATGTTTTAATAACGGTCATGGATGGAATGAAGTCAAGACACAGCTGAACAAACAGGCCAGTTAGCTTGCCAGTTTGAAAGGTAGAACAGAACTGCTAAGTGTGATGGCTGTTCTGTACAAGTCCATTAGCATGCCAACTTCGACCCAGATCACCCACCTTTGGATACTCTAGATAATGTTACCTAGTGGATCTCCTCTTAGTCATATTTTGTTGAGCTCAGTTGTATTTTTATCTGTGTTGCATTTAGCATAGAGCCTCTGTTCGTATAGCCATCCAGTGAAACTTAGAAAGTTTTTGTAGGTATAGTCATAGGAAACTAGGTTGGGTTTAGTACCCCATGAAAAATCCCCCCAAAGTAGTAGCAAGAGATTGCCTTACTTGTTGAGTGACAACCCACAAAGATTTTTAAAAATTGGTGACAGGGCTTAGACTTTCTGTCAGTATACTACATCTGTTTTTCAAATGTGAGCATTATTTCTCTCAGTATTTAATATAAAAACCTATGGACGTAACAGGGGCATCACTGAAATCCTAGTACAAAATAGCATTGGTATCTCAGGTGAGTGTTAAGTAAACAGCACTTAAGGGAACACATTCAGTTTGGTGTTGACTTTAAAGTCAAGGCTTTAATTGGAGCATTTTCATTATAAACTCCGTCTGTATTTTCAAAGGACTTGTATTCTGATAGTGAACATCCCCCCGCCCCCACCATACCTCCATCTGCAAATGTTCCCAACATCTGAACCATCAAACTTTAAGGACCAGAGAGTTAAAATTTGCAAAAAAAAAAAAAAAAAAAAAAAAAAAAGTGTATGTCAACTGTTAGCTCACTCACCCAGTTAAAGAATGAAAATTAATCAAACATATTACGGACATCGCATGGTCAAAAAAACAGATTAGGTTTGGGATGGAAAAAGGATAGGATCTAATAGTAGAGTGAATGTATGTGTAATTAACTCAAGCAGTTATGTGGATAAAAATAGCCTCAATCTTAAATGAAATACCAGGATATATTCTTTTGAAGACTGTGTACTTTGTTTCATGATTTACCTCATCTGGAGTAGTAGAATCCCAAATGCCTTCAGTCCGTCAAATTGGAAAATTCTAGTTGAGATCCCTCAAATTTAGCTACTAGGAAACATTATTTAAGATTCTTTAAAGATGCCTCTTCTCTCCTCGTTCTTGAGAGTAAAGGAGTATTTCAAAAAGGTTTGGTCTCCCACTGGATTAAATTTTTTTGAAAAGCTATGTCACCCACTCTTGCTAAATCTAGAATTTGTTGGGTCAGTGTGTATCAGTCAGGCTCCAGTAGGGAAAATAAAAACCACACCAGGTATTCAACAAAGAGAATCTACTGTAGGGAATTACTGAAGCAAACATTGTAAAGCACTACGTTAATATGGAGGAAATGACCATAGCCTCCCTAGGGTCAAGAAATAGGAGAAAGGGGGTATGGTGTTGCCACCCAGAAGTTTAGAGAGTATGCGTCACAGAGCTGGGGTTCAGATCCCTCCTGGGGAGAGGATCCCATCCAGTGCCGGTCGTTACTAAGCTCAGAGGTGGAGCACTGTGAAGCTAGGCTCAGACCTGAGGAGGCAGTGCTCCCTGGCTAATGCTGGACCTCAAGGCAAATGCCATAAAACTCTTCTGGGACTGTTGACAGAAGCTACAGGCTGGAACCAACTGCTGCTGCTAAGTTACTGTTGGGTTGGCCCTGAAATTCACAGCAAGCAAAACAGAAAGAAGGAGCCTTTCCTCCCTTCCCCTGGCCTGCTAGAGCCCCATTTGCAGGACCCCAAAAGGAAGACAGCTGACGAAAGAGACATGTAATCTGCAGAATCTCGGTCCCAGCAACACCAAGCAGGGCACAGAAGAGTAATCTGGGGCTGAGACAACAGTCAACCGCCAAGTGGGACCCCCAATATGGAAATCCCCGCACAGAGCCAGAAACCCAGGTTAGAACACAGTTGTCCCAGGGCGATCCGCAAGGGCCTTTACCCTTCCTTGGATATCCTTTCACTCGTTCACATTGCTGTGATCAGATGCAAGGGATGTCTTGAGTGGTGAGTAGTTAATAATAGTGAAGTACTAAAATTTGCAGATAATTGACTTTTTAAAAAAAAATGAGACTCCAGGGGGCGCCTGCGTGGCTCAGTTAGTGAAGCTTCTGCTTTCGGCTCAGGTCATGAACCCAGGACCCTGGGATGGAGCCCCCAGTCTCCCTCACCTTCCCCCTCCCCAGCTCATGCGCACTCTCGCTGACTCTCTCTCTCTCCAAGTAAGTAAGTAGAATCTTTTTAAAAAATGAGAACCACTTACAATTATACCAGTCTCACTCATTTTAAGCTGATCATGATCTGAAAGGAATCAGCCATGTTCCCATGTGCTGTGGTCTGAAGAAGAGTCTGGGGGCAGCTGCTCTAGCTGTCTTACATCTTACTTCTCTTTAATGGTTCTACCAGAGAAGGGCAGAGGACACTCAGATCCGTCCCAGGGACGAGAAACAGTTCTGCTTTGGTCAAAAAAGAAGCTGAAGCTCTTGGCTAAAACTGTGCCAAGGGACTTGGCAGATTTCTTTCCTTCTCGCTAGTTACAGGCTACGCTAACACAAAACAGACAGGACTAGACTGGTGAAGGGCCACCGTTTTCAAGAAGGTTCAAGAAACTGAAAAAGATCAGGATGTTGTGGGCAAACATCTAGTCTGGAGATGCCCATAGACATGTTTCAAACCTTTCCCATCAGATCAACAGAATGACTGCGTTCGTCCTGTGCAAGCAATCTTCTCGTCTCCTTCTTTTCACCCCGATATGCAGACGTGATCCTTTTCCTTTTTCCCTACTACCAGCTTCGCTTCCCTAGAAGATGAAGAAGAAATGAGTGATCTACTATACATTATCCACTGATTTATTTTTCATGTGGTGCGGTTCATGTTTCCAGTAAATGTTTTCATTTTCCAACAAGAAAAAAGTAGCCGGTTCCTCAGTAAATATTACTTGTATATTAGTTGGGCGCTTTTGGTTTATTAATGAGTGTAATAATGAAAGTGTGGGTTGTTGAAAAGAATCAATGGGTGTTTTTATTTAAGGCATAGCAGAAACGGTACAATGCCTATGAATGCATCATTGTCGCTGAAGGCCTGGCTCGTCCAAACTTGCCTCTGATTGGTCTAAATCAAATAGGCCCAAGCACTTCATAAAAATGTCTTTGTCAGCCTGGTTTTGCTTCCAAACCTATTCATCTCTGTCAGTTTTTAATATTAGTACCAGGCTCCTGGCCATAGTCCATTAGTACTGTACTTAATTGCTCATGTTACAGCTGATCACCAATATAAAAAGCATTAATGTTTCCCCATCGCGAGACTGTTGCTACGTGGATACCTCAAATTCAGCAGGGCTCATGAAGTGTGGTTATTCTGGAAACTTCTTCCTCAGGATTGATAGTAAAGTTACTATAGGTCGTAACGCAAAGAAAAATGCCCACCTCCAGCTGGGCAGGACCCTTCTAAGTAGGACATTTTCTTTCTTGTCTGACTCTCCATTTAAGGTGTCCCAAGTCACCTTTCTGAGGAAAGGAATAAAAAAAGGAAAAGGGTTATCTTTATGGAATTCTCTTGGCTTGATTTTATTTTCTGGAATAGTGATTCACTTTAAAGACTTTGTTGTCACGTGAAGATTTGTTTTCTTTTTTAGAAAAATATTTTTCAAGCATGTGCAAGAGGCAAAAAAAAAAAATCTTCACACAGAATACCAGATTACTGGTTTGAATTTTCCTGAACAAATTACATGGTGTACATCTGAGGAGCACATGAAGTTTAATTAAGGACAGAAAAGGGAGCATGAAGGCAAAAGGCCTTCATGATGTGCTTTACTGAGTATTTAGAAAATCAAGGTCATAAACAAACTATTTGTTTATACGGGAAATGACCAATGACGCTTCATCTTCTTACATACGTAATGCCCAGCTTCAAATTCTCACCTTTTGCTTTTCCCATGAGCATTCCCCAGGCAAGACTGACCTGCCGCAGGGTTGGGGTGCCTTCTTTTGCTGTGACCTGGGGTGATCCAGACCCAGACCTGATACATCTGGGCAGAAACCAAATGATGGTCAGCTGAACCCCTTGCCTTTCTTCTCTGAAGGTAGAAGGCAGAGCGTGGGAGGGTCACATTTTGAGTAAGTTAAATATGTGCATTAAGGTGAATGCCAAAAAGATAACAAGTTCTAAGGAACTCAGCTAATCATGTTGTGAGGAAAAAGTCAAGGGGGCAAGTAAGGTGAGTTACAGCTCTCTTTTTGTCTAGGACACGACGCAATGTCTTCTTGCTCATTTTGATACCCTTGAAGTTAATCAATACCCAACTGAGAAAGACATGGGCAAGTTCTCAGCATTTGAGATCTAAGTCCGTTAGTCAGCCTCTAGACCAGAACTCCTCAAGTGAGGCTTTCTGGCCTGTATGTGCTCTTGCGAACAGAGCAGTTACAGATAAGCATTGTTACACTTACATAGCAATTTGCCAGAATAATTTTATGTCCATTGAAACTAATAAAACATTGGGGCTTATATTTTATGTACCTTGCTTTAAATTTCTTTTTTCTACTAATTCATTATCATGAATTAGGAATTTTATGAAAGTCTCAGTCAACAACAGACAAGAAATTTAGAAATGTAGTCCTTCCTGGCAGATCGCGGAAGAAGGCTCCACACCACAGATCACAACCTCAGATGAGGGAGGTGGCTAAGTGGGTGCAGATGGCCAGGTAGGAGGGTAGGAAGCTGGCACACATGGCTAGGACAGAGAGGCCAAGTGGGATTAGCCAACACCACTGCCTTGGGCAGATGGAGTCTCAGTACTGTCAGACCTTCCATGATTTCTTGATAACTTTTATGTGAAGTCACCTGACTTACAAATACTAGATCCAATATTTCTGAAAATATTTTATACAAGTTAAAATAAACATACCTCAGGGTGGACGTAGCCTATAGGCTGCCAACTTCTGTGAGGACTGAGCCATCTTTGGCACTGGGCTATTCTAGTCTCCGTGCAAATGCCCTGTGGTTGGGGGGGGGCAAGAAAAAAAGCCACCATTGGCCGTGCTTTTCATCTAAACACTCTGCCACGTGCTGAGCAAGACATCTTCTGTGGCTTCCCGTTGACCCAACCTTGCCTTCTGAGGTTGACTGTTTCTGCGCATGCCATTTCCTTGGTGAAGAGCCTCTGTGAGCCTGGCTCCTCTCTCACTTCAAGTCCTCCTATTGCATTCAGCCAAGACTCAGAGCATGATTTATGGATTTTCACCAGCTTGGCCTGCTGTCATGTAGATGCCTCCAATTTGTGTCACTCAGAATACCCAAAGCAATTCCAGATGTGGCATATCATACTTCTTGGGATGTGGCGGTATCAGTCTATCGACATAGCCCAAGATTACGTTTGAAATTGGTAAGAAGCCCTCTCCCAGTGGCTGGTTTCTTTTTCTGGGGTGGGATAGTTTTGCCATTTGAGTGACTGCCTTTTTCCTTTGCTGCTGCCCTCAAGAGCCAGTGGGTGTTTTTTGAATGTCTACCACGTGCACAGCGCCCTCTGAGATGATGAAAATCTATAAACCACAGGGTCTGGAATCGGGCTGGCAGACAGTGAGGAGGGGCCCATGCTACTACATTCCTGGCAGAGATTGCGAAGGGAACACCATACTGATCTCCATGAGCCCAAGCTCAGCTTCAGAACTCCTCTTAGTATGGCACCCCAGGCCATTACTATTCATTAGAATCAGAAGGTGCTGTGATCCTTGGCTTACCTAACTTACCATACAATCTGACTCATAGTCCACACATACGTGAAGGAGGGTTAGATACTTCAGGCTATAAAAAATCTCAGGGAAGTAAGTAATTGACACGAATAAGTTCAACAGATATCAAAAACAGAGACTTTTCAGCTAGAATAAGCAAAGTCTTCCAGGAGGATCTAGAATTTGAACTAGATCTTAAAGAGTTTGGTTTTAACTTCAGAGGTCATTGTACATTGCCTAAATTGTTCCGCTGTAGAAATCAAGACCATAAAGATACTAATTTTTAGGACAAGGCTCGTGGACTCTTGCTTTCCCGGAGTCTCCCCAGTGCACCCAGGACAGCATCATGAACATATCAGGGATTCAGAAATTAGGGGTTGAATGAATTACATTAAATCAAACAAAAAGGACAGTTTCCTCTAGGAAATGTGTGTCAAGAGGTAGGGAATGAAGTGGTGGAAGAATCTGTCTGGTGAATACGAAGGCCGAATTTCCAAACTGGATACACAAGGCAGGTATTACAGTTTATATTCTCAGGCTTTATTGGCTGTCTTGCCCCAAAGTCCAGCGGGTAGACCATGCCCCATCCTCACCCATGAGCACGTGGGGTTGCCCATCTATGGACTCAGCTCCTTTCTGACCACTGGCTTGGTGGGAGGGGCTCTGGCCAATGGGGACAGCAAGTAACACGTCAGCACCACTGTCACGCACGCCCTCCCATCAACCTTTTCCCCAAGCCCGCAGAAGTCCTCCTGGCTCTTATCCACAGCCAGCAGCCTGGGATAATCGAGCAGGGTGCCGAGACTCAGGCAGGCTGAGAAAAACCTCCAGAATCTCTCCCAAAAGGACAGTCTGATAACTTCATAAGCAAAAGCCTCCCTCTCTATCACTCAGCATGCTTAAAATGCTCGGATACTTTCCAAAGCCTGGATAGTTCTAGAAACTTTTAAAAAGGAAAACAAAGCCCTTGCCAGGCCCTAGAGTAGAAAAACTGGTTTCTGTTTAAAAAAAAAAATAAATAAACAACAGCCTTTGGAAAAGTCTCTATTTTAAAATTCTTAAATTTGCCTCTGAATGCAAGTTGTAATTAATAGAAGTTAGAGTTTACACTCTAGAGTGTAAAAACACCCTCGGGCACAAACTGATCAAGTGTGTGTGTCATGCTGTAAACTACAGCAAGTTCTTTGTTTGACCCCCCCCCCCCCCCCCAAAAAAAAAGGCTTGCCAAACAGTTTTTCTTTGTCAGGCTCCTTTATTGTCTCATTTTTGTTTTCTCCCTACCTCCCCTCTACTCACACCTTTGAACCTGGCTCTATAGTATTTAAGAACGTTTGCAGGTCTGATGTTTTATTGATAGTTTTCATCAAGCATGAATTTAAATTTGAGAATAGATTAGGTGTCTTAGCCCCTTTTCTTTTTGATAAATAACAAGAGGTCTCTACTTATGATTTTCTGTCCTCAGGGCTTTATCATTAAGATTAAATAACTGTACTCGCAAGCATGCCACTGCACAAACATCTTTTCAATTACGTGAGTAGCAGATGCCTTCACAAAGGCACTATTGAAAATTCAGAGAGCCTCTTTCCAAAAAAAGAAAGAAAAAAAGGATCAGATGATAGAAGAATGTAATTGTTTACCATTAAAATATATCCTTAACTCTTCCACTGAAAACCTCTTGGAACATTTTGGTTTTATACAAGTTATTACAAAGTTTGATCAAACTAATAAATGTTTGGGGGAATTGTTGAACATTTCAGAAGCTCTGTAACCTGTGGGATCTCACCTCCATGGGAGTTAAATGCAATAGTTATTTATGTCTGTTTTTACATAACGGGCAGTGCCCGCCTTCATTTGTGGGGTGCTCATTATGTTGAAAACACTGTAGTTACATTTGTCCATTATTCTTGAAATAATAATGTTCACCTGCCCTTGAAATGGATCCATGCAACTTCATTCAAAGCTAGTCATTGTTTTCTCATTGAGAAGAAGAGTTGCTGCTAGCATCGTGGGGGGCTGGGTGCTGGTGATGGTCTGCATTCTCTGTTTTGTGCATGTATTTTAATCCGTGGGGCACAAAGTCAGCTTTCTTTAAATCCATCCCAGCTTTCTTCATTGTGGTCTTCAGTTGAAAGACAATGGGGCTAACATCAGTGTAGACCCTCTTAGAAGTGACATGGAGGCATCATAGAAGCAAAACACCTGAGGAGTTTTGTTCTAGCTGGGGAGGCCATGAGAACCTCAGCTGTGTGTGTAGATTAAGTGCTACAGGCTGGAATTCATGGAGGGTAGATGCTTGAGCTTCTCTTACCATCCACCAGCAAGTTGGACTTGATCCAATCACAGTTGCCACCTTTTAGAGAATCTTGGCCTAGTGATCCTGGCGTTTTGTAAGAGGAGCACTGTGCCCAGTGCCTGAGCCATAGGGCTGTTTCCCTTGTACTGGATTGACTCTTTGCGGAATGGCCTCTGAGAAAAGGAGAATGCTCACCCTGACTTTTTTAGCGCTTTGAGAACTTAGGGTTCCCTGAAGCCAGGGGTCATCGGTTCAGTATCTCCTTGT